>NC_056739.1:599956618-600074118 GCF_019279795.1 Protopterus annectens | reverse complement strand
AGGTCAGGTTAGTAAGAATTTAAAGTATCTGTTAATGTAGATCATACAAGTGAGTTGCATTGGCATAGCCATGAGTTAGTGAGACTTTTTTGAGAGGACTTGAATACATTGAGGCTAGAGATAGTTTTGATTAAATATGGGATAGAGTTCCATTGTTTGGGTGTGCAGTGTGACTATACACTTTGCTCCATAATTTTTTTGGTTTATAGATTTCAAGCAGGTTTTTGTTTTGAGGGTGATATGGGAGGTACTGATGAGATAGATGAGCAGGTAGATGGGTTATATAGTATTTTATGGGTTAGAAGGAGTTGCTTAAGGGCTATTTGACTGGTAGTTCTAACCAGTTGAGAGCATGTAAGGCAGAACAGTGATGAGCTATCATATTACAACATTGATCCGGTTGCGATTGAAGAGATCTGGATGTTAGTCTAAATAGGTTAACCATAGAGAAGAGAGGTTAAAGGATAAGTGTTAGCTAGAGTGATTTTACTAGGAGTAAGGAATTTCTTTGCTCTGTATAGCAGACCTAGGTTTTGATGACTTATTTTTATACAGTTTTATATGTGAAGATCAAACTTTTAAGTTGGCATTTCTGGTGACCAGAAGCAATTTGGTATGGGTAACTACTTCAATAGCTGTATTGTTTAAAGAGATGATGTGTAAGTTACTTTTAGCATGCGTATGGGACTTTGGAAAACAGTAGTTTAGTATTTGTGGGGTTAAGTAAAAGTTGGTTTTTATGTCGCCACAGTTAGACTGAGTTGAAGGCATTTTGTGTCATGAATTGTAGTTGTAGTGGGCTGTCAGGTGAGCAGATGTGAGCCAAGTCATTTGCATACTGAATAAAGCAAGCTTGTTGAGAGGAGGTATATAGATTATTGATGAAAATGTTAGAGTAGTGGCTTGAGACTATAGCCTTGAGGAGCCACCCATTTTAACTAGGAAGAAAGGAGAGAAAGAAGAGAGCCATTTGACTGATATCTTTCAGGTAGGTAGTCAGAGAACCATAGAAAACTTAGTTTGAAAAGGACCAGAGAGGACATTTGAGTCTGATGTTTCTCATGCAACACTATGTGAATGGGTTTTGAGAGATAAAGAAAAACAGAACAGATACATTTTCCTTGGACTCTAGCCTTATTAATGGTGTCAGAAAAGTTGGGGAGAGCTGTAACATTGCTATGGCTTGGTCATTAACCATATTGTGTTCGGGTTAGGAGATCATTTTGCAAGAGGTGCTGTAGGAGTTGCTTATGAATACATTTTTCCAGGATCTTAGAAGAGGGACAAGATTGCAGCTAGCTTAAAGTTAGAGATTTCAGAGGAATTACCTCTTTTGTGGAGGGGGATAATGAAGGCTTTTTTTTTCACAGGACACAGACATGAGAGTATTGAATAGATCTGTTAATGAGAACTGAGACTGGGTATGTTATACAGTCTGCAGTGAGCTTAAGGCACCCAGCAGGGAGATCAGCACTAGATGCAGAACATGGTTTAAGTTTCTTTAGTATGTGTTTAATGTGTGATGTAGAGGCAGGTTGGAGATTTAAGATGTTGATGTCAGGACTAGTAGGGTTTTGAGGTAGATTGAATGGTTGGGGAGAACTAGAGGTAAGGGAGGCAGTGATTTCGATGAAGGTAGTGTTAAATATGGTAGCTGTTTCTTTGTCATCATTTGCTCCCTTGTGTTTGGGGGTGTGGTAGGAAGAAGGGGACATATGATATCTTTCTCAGTTTTCAGTTCCTTGGACAGCAGACCTTGTACATCAGACTCCTGGATTTCTCTGCCTTCCATTTATCTCTTTATAGTTCCAGAAAGAACCCCTGACTAATGTTGCACCTTCCTGAAGTAAAGAAAGCAACTTGGTCTGTAAAGAGTGGTACTCTACTCTGGACAGTGAATTTGTGTGCAAATGTATGAGTGACTATGATTGAGTGAATAAGTGAATAAATAGTAGAGGAATATACCTCTGTATGCAGAGGTGGTCTGACATTTTAAGTCTGTGTATGTAGAGTTTTTGTGTGACACTGAGTTCTGAACTGAGATAATACTTTAAAGGTTGTTGGTCTTAACACCTGAATAGACTCTTGAGGTAAATACACTTCCCAAATCCTTCCTTTTGTAGCTCTGCTGGAAAACAGTGAACAGATTTTTCTGTTTTTAAATCCTTTTAATTTTGTTCTACAGTTACCAGCTTTAGCCTTATCAGAGCTGTAGAGTAACCCCAGAGCTCAGTAGTGTAGCTACAGTGCGGTGAAGGTGTCCGCTACCGCTGGCACAAAGCTTTAAAGGGAATGATCAGCCGATCCCAATTATTATTCAGTACACAGTGGCATTTATTGCATTTGTGGTGAAAACTGAGTTCTTCATGTCCTGAGAAGAGTTTTTTTTTTCCTCTTTATGTTGGAGCAGAAGAGCTTTTCTTTCAAGAGCAGCAGACTGGATGTTGACAATGGGTGAAAAACTGGCTAGCTTACATTTCTACCAGAATGTGTCCAAGCACTGTAACAGTAATGAAAAGACAAAACAGAAGCAAAAAAGTAAAGCCAAGTAATAGAAATTTAACATTTTACTTAAAAATAGGACTAAAAAGCAAAATCAAGTAATATTACAAATTTAACATTGTACATAGCAAAAAAGACCATCAGCCAACCACTCATCCTGCATTGTACTCCATCCCCGGCATTCATCAATTCCAAGGGGGAGAGAATGTTACGAGGTCTGACAGAAACAAAAGGAACTGTCAGAATCACATAAAGACAAGCCTATATGATGTGGAAAATATTTTATCAGCTTCTTATGTGTGGAAAATATTGTAGTTTCTTATTAATGTACATGCAGACCCAGGTCAATTATTTTCTTAACTCCCCATATTTGGAAGACCTTTTGGCTTTCCTTGGTTTTAGTGACAGAAAAACAAGTATCTGGCAGTCATTTGCTTTTTGCACATCAGTTTCCTTTCTGTGTAGTCTTTCAGCACACATTTCCTTTTTACCTAATGCAGATAAATTGTTTACAGGATCTGTACTGATTTGGTAGTCTTTCTAAAAGCCTACAAATTCATCCTAAATTTATACTTGATGCTCCAACTTGTAGGTATATAGCAGCTGGGCTACATCTTTTTTAATATGCTTCACAATAAAATTCTGATTGATTTCAGCCTAGCTGTGGGTGTTTTCTTTATGGGCCACTTCCCACTTCTTGCATGAATCTTCTCCCCTTTTGGATACTTCATCTGGCAGTAAGTAGACATATTTATTCCTGATCCTGCAGTTGATCGAAGGTGCAGTCACACACTTTGTTGTAGGTACACACCGTTGTGAAAACAAACTCAACCAAACTTGTAAGAAGGGTACCTATTCTTATTAAGTGCTCAACTTGGGGGATTTATCCATTTTGTTGTTAATGTGCCTCACTTTAATATAATATTAAAAATTAACTGAGGCTCTTCTCATCAGCTTCCTCCTGAGCTTTGCCACTCCCAGAAAGACTTGTACATATATTAGGGCCTCTGAATTTTAGAACCTAAGCCCTAGCTAGCGAGGAAGCAGCCTGGGATCTTCACCAGATTTAAAAACTGGATTTATTTATTTGCATTTGTTTACCGGGGTAGTCCACTGGGCTGTAATGAACCCATTTTCATTTGAGGCCCAGGGAGAAAAGCTCCATGAATAGAAAGGACACATAGGGCCGGATTTACGAAAGCTTGCACAGAGTGCAAGAAGAGTGTAGGAGCTCACGCCGGCAATATGTCTGCCGTGCAATCCAGGTACAGCCGGCAGGGGCGTGCACGAGAGCTGCTAAAGCTACTCTTGCATGGACAGTGTCATGGTATGCAAATTACCTAATTTGCTGGTGAAAGCCATGCAAATGAAGTAAATTTGTGATCCAGGAAACACTAACCTGTCTGTGGAAGATTAGTGTTAGATGCAGAAATGTACTCCATTGGTAACGGAGTACTGTTCTGCAAATAGCTAAACGGAGCTATGACAGCTCCAAATAAAGGATGCATACAGTTGAGGAAGCATGCCAATGGCCAAGTATACGGCCACTGGCATTTATAAATGTTTAAAAATATAAAAATTTAACTCCCCCCCCCCCCGATCTCCGATGTTTAAGCATAGCGCAGCACCGCGCTAATGTGCGGCGCTTATAAAAACAAGAAAGTAATTAAAAAAAAGCCAAAAATAGGCATTTTCACTAAAAAGTTTTTTCTGCCATGCAGGTGAATGGCAGGCTGAAGACAGCATGGCCACTGAGTAGTGGTTGCTAAGGGGGGAAGCTCAGTGTGAGAGATGTAACCATGCATTAGTAGGCAATCTTATGCAAATGAGGATAAGGATAGTGAATCCCAATTTTCCCCAGCATGTGAGCCATATCCCAAGAGTGTAGGAGTAGGTGAGTAGCAGAGTAGAATATAGGTGACATCATGAGGGTGTGTGTCAGACAGGCTGTAAGCTAATTGGAGTACAGTGGCTTATGTTTGCTTTGAGTTGCTCAGGATTACAAGATTACAACCTACAGTTTTCCTATTTGAAAACCTCAAACCAAAGGTGCACAGTGTTAAAAGATAGGAAACTCCTTGCAAACATGCACACAGCGTGTGTGTGCGCTTCCCCCCGGGCGGAAACAGAATGGCAAAAGGAAGGAAAAGAAGTAGTCAGAAGTTAACCAAGGAGAACTAGCAGAGCAGCCAGGTGAAATATATCCGAATCAGCCAATTACACAGTCAGCAGACTAGCACAGCCCAGCACTTTGAAGTCTGCAAACAGCATTCCCCCCCTGTTTTTTTTCCCCAAGAACTCTGCAACACTGCAGTATACAAAGTGGGAAAGCTTAAAAAGCTTAAGTTAGACGAATTGTTAGGGGCTGCTGTTGCTATCATAAACCAACATGTGCAAGGTGCTGAGGGTGGTGATGTTGTGAATGCTGCTGAGCAACCCACAGTGAGGAGATGGAGAAGAGTGTACTGACCCAGGGTAACCTACCAGGGGCTATATGAGCTGGAGATAGTGGAGTGCTATAGGGTCAACAGAAACCTCCTACAGCAAATTGTTGAGGTGTGCCGGCCACGCCTCACACACAGAACCAACAGAGGAGAACCCATCCCAGTGGATACCAAGTTATGTGTTGGCCTAAGAATACTAGCTACAGGTACCTTCCAAAGACCAACTGGTGATATGATGAGGATTTCACAGGCATAAGCATCCAGGAAACTCCACGAGTTCCTGGATGCCATGTCAGCACATGTCGGTGACCACGTATTTTTCCCCAATTCCCGTGAGGCATTGGCCAGCAATATGCGTCTTTTCCACCAAATAGCAGAATACCCTGAGGTAGTGGGTGCAATAGACTGCACGCACATACGCATCAAAGCATCACCTGGTGAGCGGGGTACGGTCTACATCAACCACAAGGGCTTCCCCTCCATCAACTGCCAGGTCGTGTGCGATACCCAGAGCATAATAATGAATGTGTGTGCTGGCTGCCCTGGAAGCTATCACGATTCCCACATCTGGCATCTGACACAGCTGTACCAGAGATTTGCCAATGAGGACATCACTGATGGTCACCTAGTGGGGGATGCTGGATACGCACTGGAGCCGTGGCTGATGACACCCATCAGAAATGCACACACACCTGAACAAGAACTCCATAATGAGGCACACTCACAAACAAGAAACATAATTGAGCATGTGTTTGGGATGCTCAAGTCACGGTCCCGGTGCCTGGACACATCTGGTGGAGCCTTGCAATACTCACCAACTACATGTACCCAAATTGTTATGGTGTGTGCCATGCTACACAATATGATCCTGCGGAAACAGCTGCAGCTGGAACAGCATGGGGCAGGGCCAAACAGCCCCCCACCATTGCCAAGGCCTGCACAGGCACAGCGTGACTCTGAGGAGGAACAACCTGAGCATGCGCCAGTAGGCAGAAGGAGGCGTGCCCAGTATGCCCTGGCCTTGGCAAAGAGGCAACACATAACACATACACTGACTCAGTAGGAACCCTGGAAATGCCACCTCTCTCTGACTCGCACATACAGTAAAAGGGATGCCTAACTTGACACTACCTGTTTTCAAACATGTATAGGTAGTGTACTATGTGCATCCAACATAGGCAGCCCTGCAGCACCACCTGAGGCATGAGTGCCCTATTTTAAGCAATATAAAGCACTGCTAAGCACATTTTACCAGTATTGAGCATATTTAAATATAATTGCGCATAGCTGCGCACCGCGCTAACCAGCGCAACCTCAGGCAACGTTGGGCAATGTTGGGCAAAGTCGGGTAAACACGCTCACATGTGCTTTACTGTTCCTTAACCAGTCAGGTCTGCCCAGCAGGAAAATAAAAGGCAGTTACAGGACTCGAGCTCAGGATACTGTGCACTATAGTCACAGTACTAAACCACTAAGCAATAACAGCATTTCACTGGCACAGACACAACTTAAGTCACTCACACATACCAGTTGGGGGGGGGGGGGTCACATACCTAACATTCACAGCCAGCAGGACAATTGTAGACAAACGCAAACACAAACAAATGCTGTATCATGCCCTCTGAAGAGGCATATGAGTAACCTCCCCCGGCCTATGCAGACGGATAACAGCAGGCCAGGCAGTGTGATGTGGGTTGGGTAGGCTATGAAGTCACAAACTAATATCTTTGTAATTGGAAGCTAAGGTCTGTAGTACAGTGGTATACCTCAAGCCAGTATGATAGGCAACAGTACAGACTCTCACTGGCAAAAGGGCCCATTACCATACCTGGAGATTGTGAAAATCCAGAAATCACATATACAATGGTTAAACAGCTCTATCCAAACCTAAAAACACGGTGTCTATGGAATGACATGGTGACCCTGGCTGTGTCATATGTGAACTCCAAAGCAAACAGACCCTGCACCTGTTGAGACTCACCCTCTGTACAGGATATGAAACTGTTGAACGGGTTGCAGCAACGTTTGGTACACTCCACAAGTGTTGGTGCACAACAGACCATGGGAACTATTGTCTTATAAGCCTGATCTGCAAGGCCATGGAGTCCATCATTATAGAACTCATAAACAGAGCTATTGGGAGCCTACAAACACCCAACCCTACCCATTTTGGTTTGGTCAGGTGCAGATCATGGTCCCTTAACCTGCTAGATAGCTTTCAAGGCAGTTACCCAGGACATACATCAATGAAATGAGCTCCACACGGCCTACATAGACCTTAAAAAGCCCTCTTCCAACATCCCACACACATGTATCCACAAAATCAACAACCTGTGCAGAAACATGTATGTCATCTGATGGATTGCCAACTGAAGAATTGTCGTCTCCCTGTTGGACTGTAAGCTGGTAACAACTGCTGTCCCCCATAGCTCAGTCCTGGGACCCCTCCTGTCTGGTGTATACTTTTCAGAAATACAGTCAAACACATGAGGGCTATGGTTAGCAAAGTTTGTGGATGACTGTAAAAAGGTTGTCATAATCGATGTTTGGGACAACAGAGACATCCTTCCTTAAAAAGGGTCTCAGTCAGACAGATGTGGTGTCAAAATTATGGCCTCGATCTTCAGTCATACAAATACCACATAGGTGCCAACACCCTAAATATGGAGGTAGTAATAAGGGATCTATGGACACGTGGATAGTCATCTCTACTTCCAGAAACACATTCACAAAGTGGTTAGCAAATCATGCTATGTGTTCCCACAAATTGCCAAGGTCTTTGCATGTAGGTCAAAGGAGGTTCCCTCTACTCATCAGTCATCAGACCCATCAGAGAGTATCACGGCATACTTGTGATGAATCTGACTAGGCACCTTCAGCAGCTGGAAAGACCACTGAAGTACCTCAACAAGAGGATTACTGGCCTCAAACAGTTGCCCCATGCAACAAGACTGAAGTACCTCAATCTGTACTCTGTTGCATACTGTCTACTCAGCCGATCTCTGCCCAACAGACAGGTCCATGTCCAATGCAGAGCTGATGTACATGCTCTATCTGAAGTAAACCCAAGCTCACTGTGCCACATGCTCTAGGGATGTAATCATCACAACAATAAATAGAACATGGAGGGATACATTACTAACTCACAGACTTCCCTTGCTTTGGAACAAACTCCCAACCTACATTAAGCTGAGTCCCTCACTGACACTCTTCCAGAGGAGCCTTGGTGAGTGTATGTGAAACTGAACTGTCACACCATGGATCACTTCATCAGCTCTACTACACAGGGGCATAGGGAACTAACCCCATGTGTGATGATAGCTGCACACTCTGGCCATACTAATATGTGCCTTCAGGCAGATAGCCTATTACCTACCTATGTACCTATATATATATATATATATATATATATATATATATATGTGTGTGTGTGTATATATATATATATATATATATATATATATATATATATATGTAATGTGTGTGTGTGTAGGGGGAACACAGTATAAAAAGCCAAAGATGGATGGGCAGAGATGTTTGTAAGAGGGTGACCATGACAGGGAGCCATCCAGGACTGTCCCACCCAGCACACATCCCAATGGCACAAAAGATATGAGGTGCACATCTCACCCACTGTACATAACAGCCACCAGTATCTGTAAGCATTACAGTGTTTGTGGTGCATGTGCCTGCTGTACAACATGACTGTACACTGAAGTACACATCTACTATCTGTAGACTTGTACATATCACATAGTTTCATAGGTATATAGTAGACTATCTTCACGAAGGCATATATTACCTAGGCAAGTTGTGCAGCTTTTACCACCCCATTGGTTAGTCTCCTAAGCCCTAGTTCTAGCAGTTAGTACCCTAAGCCCCTTTCTAGTAGGGCTGCTGATGTGATGCCTGGCGTGAATTGTCTGTTTCCCATCCACTCATCAAGGTTCCTATTGAAGAGTGTCAGCGAGGGGCACTGTCTGATGTACATTGGGACTCTGTTCCACAATAAGACAAGTGTCTGGGATGGTACTTTATCCGACCAGCATATTGTATTCATTGTTGTTATGAGGTTCATATCCCTGGAGTGTGTAGTGCAACTCAATTTTGTTATATGTAGGTGGAGCATGTTCAGCAGTTATGTGTTGGACATAGTTCTGCATGTTAGGCAGAGTGTGCCGCTGAGTAGGCGGTATGCAACGGAGAACAGATTTATTTTTACCAGTTGTGTTGCATAACACAACTGTTTGAGGCCAGTAATCCTCTTGGTGAGGTACCTCTGTGGTCTCTCCAGCTGCTGGATATGTTTAGTCGAGTACATCCAAAATGGTGCATTGTACTCAATGATGGGTCTGATGACTTAAGAGTAGAGGGCCACCACTACCTCTTTTGATCCTGATGCAAGCCCTTTGTTGATTAGGTGGGCCACATAGGATTTTCTAATCACTTTGGCAACATGGTTGTCAAAGGAAAGATGACTATCTACTTGTGTCCCCAGATCCCTTATTATCTTGTCAGTTTTTAGGGGGTAACACATATGTGGTAGTTTGTGGGTACTTTGTTTTCCCCAAAGAGGATTACTATGCATTCTTTCACATTGAGCTTGAGGCCATGATTCTCACACCACACATCTGTCTCAGAGAGTCCCTTCTGGAGAATATTTGTGTCATCCGGGGAATCTGTTATGACAAACACTTTACAGTTCCCAGCAAACTTGGTCAACCACAACCCTCCTGTGTTGGCATGTACTTTTCCAAACAGGAGGGGCCCCAGGACTGAACCCTGGGGGACACCAGTTGTTACCGGTTTAGAGTCTGACATGTAGCCAGCAACTCTTAATTTGTGGGATCTATCTGTGAGCCAGTTTGCAATCCATCTTGTGATGTATGGATGTATGCCCAGGTTGGAGAGTTTATCTATGATACCTGACTGGGGAATGGTGTCAAAGGCCTTAGCAAGGTATAGGTAGGCTGTGTGGAGCTCCTTTCAATCATCTGTAGCCTGGGTAATTGTCTCAAAGAAATCCACCCAGTTCAGGAGGTGTGATCTGAATTTGACGAAGCCAAACTGGGTGTGCTCAACTGTGTGAAGGTTCCCAGTGTCTTTATTGTTGACTTCCATTATGATTGGCTCCATTGCCTTGAAGATCAGACTCGTCAGGCTCATAGAGTGTGAATGCCAAGGGTCTTTTGTGGCCCCACCCCTGTGGAGTGGGAAGAACATTGCTGTGCAACATTCTATGGGTACATATCCTGTAGAGAGGATGTAGAGAGAGGTGTAGGTATCCTTGATGAATATGGATATATCCCCACCCTATGTGCTAATGATCTAGGTTCTGATGCTGGAAGGTATGGAATGAGTAGTATCCTAGTAGTGCTGGTGTGCTCTCTGGAGCCTTGAACTAGGTTTCTGTTACTGCACAGATATCAGTATTCTCCATACTGAGAAGTGCCTCGAGTGTGTGCATTTAGAGGCTGAGACTTCTGGCAATGAGTAGCATTTAGCTCACTTTGTGGTTATTTGTGTTGGTTACGGGGTTTGGTTTGTCCTGAGTGACTGGTGTTCCACACCTGAAGTCAATGCCTCATTGGTCTGATCCGACCATAAGCTAATTACCCTACATGTCCACATTCTGCCCCCACCCCCCATTAAGGAAGCCATGTTAAAAAATTTCTCCAAAGCCAACTTCATGCTTCTTAAGACAGAAGTGGTGAACTTTATGACACCCATGCAGATGGACAATACAGTTACGACTACTGAATCCTACACAATTGCACTTTATAAGCACTTACATGAGTGCATGGATGATGCTATCCCAAACAGAACCAAGACACTATCCTCCAAAAAAAGGAAGCCAGTCTGGTGGTCTCCTGCCATAAACAAACTGTACAACAGAAGGAAGAAACTGTTGCAAAAGAGAGGAAAATCCCATGAGTGGAGGAGCTCCCTGGTCAGCCTCAGTAAGAAGCTGCGATCCCTGATAAAATCCTCCAAAGCTAGTTGTGAAAACAAAATCGCCACTGATTCTAAAGACAACCACAAAGCATTCTATAGCTATGTCAAGAACTTCAATGGCAACACTCAGATCTGCTCGGAGTTGCAGCACGATGGCACTAAATATACAGACCCAACTGATATCGCCAACATCCTGGCAGATAGGTTCAGTGCTAACTTTACCCCCCTCTCACCCATGAAAGAGCCCATCTCCATACCGGAAGAATGCAAAGTTCCTGTAATCACGGCTGCACAGGTAAAAGCCACACTCTCCAAAGCCAGGAACACAGCATCCATGGGACCAGACAAAATCCCAGGCTGCGTTCTACACGAACTACAGAACAAACTGGCACCACACCTAAGTATCATGTTCAATCATAGCCACTCCTCAGGCTTTGTGCCTGCTGAATGGTGCACAGCGATGGTTATCCCACCACACAAGGGGGGAGCCACCACGGACCCCGGGGACTAGTGCCCCATTAGCCTGATGAGCCTGGTTTGCAAGGCCATGGAACATATCATCATGGAACTTATAAACAAAGACATTGGTAATCTCCAAACTCTAGACCCCAACCATTTTGGGTTTGTAAAAGGCAGATCATGAATCCTAAACCTGATAGACTTCTTTGAAGGAGTCACCAAAGCCGTAGACAAGAGTAAGGTGGTTCACACAGCCTATCTAGATCTTGCCAAGGCTTTTGACACCATCCCCCACTCTGGAATTATAGATAAACTCACTAAACTAGGCATGAATCCCTATGTCACAAGATGGTTTGCCATCTGGCTCACTGACGGAACCCACACTGTGAAAGTAGCAGACTCCAAATCCGACTTCAGACCAGTGACAAGTGGAGTACCACAGAGTTCAGTCCTGGGTCTTGTCCTGTTTGCTATCTACTTCCCTGAAGTACAGGCTAACACAGAAGGTCTTTGGCTAATGAAGTTCGCAGATGACTCCAAACTAGGAGCCATAATCGAAACTACTAATGATGTGGACATCCTACAAAAGGGCCTCACTGTGACAGATGCCTGGTGTCAAAACCATGGCCTCAAGCTCAATGCCAAAAAGTGCATTGTCATCCCCTTTAGTAAAAACTCTGTACCCATGAACTACAACATAGGCGGTAGTATACTTAACACCGAAAGTGTGATGAGACCTTGGGACACAGGTGGACAGTAGTCTGTCCTTCGATAATCACATTGCCACAGTAGTCAGGAAATCCTTCTACGTGGCACACCTCATCACAAAAGGTTTCTCATGTAGAAAAAAAGAGGTCATTGTTCCCCTCTACTCATTACTCATTAGATCCATAATAGAGTACAATGCCCCTTTTGATATGTACCTCACAAGACATCTACAACAACTGGAAAGGCCGCAGAAATACCTCACAAAGAGGATTACCAGCCTCAAACACATGCCCTACACAGACCATCTCAAAAAACTCCAGCTTTACTCCGTCGCATATCGCCTACTCAGAGGTGATCTCTGCCTAACATACAAAGCTATGTCAAACCCAGAGCTGTTGGACATGCTGCACTTAAATCCCAATCCCTCCGAGCTACACGCTCTAGGGAGCTAAACCTTGTCACCACAATAAACAGAACATGCCAAACAGATAGATTCCTGTCCCAGAGTCTTCCCATACTCCGGAATAAACTACTATCTATATCAAACAAAGCTCCTCATTAGCACTCTTCAAAAAAATTTTTGATGATTGGTTAGGAAATAGGAAATTCACCCCGGGGATCACATCTGTGTCTCTGCTCGACAGTGGCACAGGAAAATACATTTCTTGGGTGGCAAAAACCAGGGTACCTTTTTGACTGGGCTTGTGTAGGCCCCAGGGTCGATAGCCTAGTAAGTACCTATGAACCTTTGAGCCTTGCCTAAAAAAGGTAATATGGGGACAGCAAGAGCCTTAGCCAGTATTCAAAAGCATAGGGGCGACAGGTGCAAACCATCTGTAGTGAAGCAACGAGGCTTGTCTATCATGTCATCACGGGCAGACAGATACTGGATCCCCTTTGAATGACACCAGAAGCTCAGCCAATTGTTGAAGTTTATCGTCTTTCTGTTGTATTGCAGTACCATGTAGGTGAAGGTAAGAAGCTGTACAAGGTCAGGGTCATACCAGCCTGGGCTACATGATCATAGAGCTACTATATATCTCTTGTCATGTTGTCCTGGGAGGTATGTCCCAGATCATTCACACTGACATGTACAAAGAACACGTCATATATGTACCTGTTCTGGAGTGATGTAGGTGCTTTTATTATGTGGCGGATCATAGCACCTGACGGACAACTGACAGTAACCGTCCCCTTGTCCAGCCGAGTGAATGGAATATCTGTGTGCCTGATTATGGAGTCGCCTATTACTAGTGTGTTGGGTATGTTGTTTTGCCTTTGGGCCTGTTGTGAGGCACATTGCTTTGGTGTATTATGTGTTTTCTGCCATGTGCTTGGAGGTGCATGTTGCTTGCTTGTCTGCTTAGGAGCACACACTCTCTTTTTCAGATTAATATTTGTATTCTCCGAGTATGGTAATGTGTATTTGTGTATGTTTTGCTGTTGCTTTTATTGTAGGTCTATGTGAGACTGTTGGTGTTGTGGTTGTATGACCCTACTTCTTTTGACTGTATTGCCCAGTATTGGGTTGATAGAGCGTAGCCACTTGGTTGACCGTGTGTGTGCCAGCATGTGGTGCATCAACCCATATATGATATGGATATGGCCTATGCATACAAAACACTCACAATACACTTAGTATGATAAGCCTGCTGAGGTTAGCAAATGTGAAAAAAACCTTTGGGCAAACTGTCAGCAAGTAATGTCTGTATTGCACCCTGTAACAAAGATGTACTTAGTCTGTATTAAGAACCCTGCACTTGCCAACTGTGTGTGTGTGTGTGTGTGTGTGTCTGTCTCTCCCTGGGGAGAGAGCAACCTTTTTGGAGACTACTCACACCCCTTAAAAGTGGTATACTCATCTTTGTCAAGTCTGATGATGTCACCATCCTACAAATATACCTGTGGAAAGGTGAAATCCTAGTAATGTGTATAGCGCGTTGTGTAAATGCGTACTGCTGTAGTATCATAATGTAGTTAGGTAGGGGTTTGATTCCTGCACTTGCCAACTGTGTGTGTGCCTCCCTGGCGAGGAGCAACCTTTTGGAGACTACTCATACCCCTTAAAAGTGGTATACTTATCTTTGTCAAGTCTGATGATGTCACCATCCTACAAATAAACCTGTGGAAAGATGAAATCCCGGTAATGTGTATAGCGCGTCGTGTAAATGCGTACTGCTGTAGTATGATAATGTAGTTAGGTAGGGGTTTGATTCCTACACTTGCCAACTGTGTGTGTGTGTGTGTGTGTGTGTGTGTGTGTGTGTGTGTGTGTGTGTGTCTCTCTCGGGAGGAGCAACATTTTTGGAGACTACTCGCACCCCTTAAAAGTGGTGTACTCATCTTTGTCAAGTCTGATGATGTCACCATCCTACAAATATACCTGTGGAAGGTTGAAATCCCAGTAATGTGTATAGTGTGTCGTGTAAATGCGTACTGCTGTAGTATCATAATGTAGATAGGAAGGAGTTTGAATCTCGCACTTGCTGACTGTGTGTGTGTGTTCCAGGTGTGTGAGTGTGTTTGACACCGATGTTCATCGTGTTTCACTTTTGCAGTCATTACTCTTAGGTTATCCTGCTGGCAGGCTACCCGCAGTCGGCCTGAATTCCAAAGTCCTGGTCCGGCGTCAGTTGCGGTCACCTCTTACCTGACGTCAGTGCGCCAGGGGTATAAAAGATGCAGCCGACGCCATTTTCTTCAGTCTTTCTTGCCGCGGTCAAGCAAAACCAGTTCGCAAGTGCCGGTCGGCCGACTCCTGAGATTTTCAAATCCGAATTTCAGAACCGAAGTCTTCATTAAAGCTAAGTACCCCGTTGGGGAAAATTTTTTCTTGCTCCAGACCGATGTCAGAAAAAGTTAACAATTGTATTTCTTGTGGGAAGTAAATACCTCATAAGGATTTTCATTCTTACTGTATTCCTTACCTAGGCCCTGACCACGACGTTGCTAGCTGTCTGTTTTGTGCTAGATTTAACCATTGCACTATTAAGCGTCGGTTCGATTTTGCATTTCATTACTTTGGCCGAAGATTTTATATAATGCTGTCAGAACAGCCGACGACCGGAGTTTAGAAAAAACACAAGGACAAGGAAAAGGATAGGCATCCGAGGTCCAAAACCGACGACGAGGCCTCTGTTAGGCCAGTCGCGGGTTCGTTGGTTCTCAGTGAGGCGCTTTCGCAGCCCCTGGCGCCCGCTACCTCAGAGCCACAGGCCGCTTCCGACTCCCACATGGAGCCGACTGGGCCTCTGGATACTCAAGGTATTGGACACTCTGAAATCATTCCCTCAGATGGGTCCAGAGCCGCTGAGCAGGCATCTGCTTCTGAGGGTGTCTTCAGACCTACACCGTTATATGTTAAACCATCTTCAGCTTCAAAGACTAAAGCAGCTCTAAAGACAAAGAAACAAGTACAGCATTCTCCTACTCAGACTTCCATGCCTAAAAAACAGATGCTTAAAATGGCCGAAGACCTAATTACTTTGATCAGGGGTTCCCATCCCCCTCCTGAGAAGAGGCCTAGACAAGAGACAGAATATGATTCTTCTGATCAGGTTTCAATTTCCTCTGATTCCTCTTCTGAACAGGGATATTCTTTTCCTCCCTATGAGGATTCTGATGCTGAAGAATCCATTCCTTCAGCCTCTCCTCCTGAGGATTATTCTTTTGGGGAAACCCTGCATAACATGAGGGAGCATTTCCACTGGGAGAGCCAAGATTACTCATAATCTAAGAAAAGGCTCCGAGATTTTTTGCTACTACCTCAGCACAGACCCCTTGCTATTCCACCTATTCTAGATATTTTAGATGTATTTTCAGAGTCCGGCCTGTCCCCTGACTCTTTACCCCCTTCACCTGCTAAGCCAGACAGATACTACAGGGTCCCAGACTCTCGTAAATTCCTATATAAAAACCCCGCTGCTGACCCAGAAACTATATCTCAGGGTCTCAAAGGGGTCAAAGCTTCCACTGCAAAAAAACCTGTCCCCTCTGATAGGGATTCTAGGGCACTGGACAGATGGGGGAAAAAAAGTTTACACTTCTGCTACCTTGGCTGTAAGGGCTTTAAATTGTCAGTTTTATATGCTTAAATATCAGCAATAC
The DNA here is from genome assembly GCF_019279795.1 of Protopterus annectens. Lineage (NCBI taxonomy): Eukaryota > Metazoa > Chordata > Ceratodontiformes > Protopteridae > Protopterus > Protopterus annectens. The sequence goes on along the minus strand of NC_056739.1, from coordinate 600,057,943 downwards.
TTAATGTCACTGCTTAAACAGAAAATGTTGACAAATTCTGAAGGTTCAGAGAACAAGGAAATGCAGGATTTATTGCATGCAGCTGAACAAGTGGGAAAGCATACTTTGCAATGTGGTTATGATTCACTGGAGGCCTCTTGCAGGGCCGCTGTTACAGATTCTGTTATTGGAAGGGATGCTTGGTTAAAGGAACAGAATCTGCCTGATCATGTTAAAGCAAAATTATTAGATGCTCCCATTACAGCATGATACTTTGTTTGGTGCTAAAGCAGAAGAGGTGTTGAAGTAAATGGAGGATAAAGCGAAATCCATGCAGACAGTTAAGGATTTCTTACAGGTACAGCCACCCAGATTTAGCAGGAACTGGCCTTCAAAAAATTGGTCCTTTCCAGTGTCAGACAGGCCACAAAGAGGTAGATACAGACATCCCAGAGGCAGATCTCGGCCCCAAGGCTCATACAGGCCTAAACAATGGGGTGCACCTACCTCCAAAAGCGGAGAAGACAAATCACAACCTTCCAGGAAGCGGTCCCAATGACTTCCCTCTGCCAGATCCAAGCACTTTTCTTTTGGCAGCCCCCTTAGGGGGAAAACTAGCACTTTTTTCACCAAACTGGCAAATGATTACCCAAGAAAAATTGGTCTTGAACATAGTGTCCCAGGGATACAGGTTCCACTTTCACACCCTACCAAGGGCAAAAGGTATGCCAGACCTGCCACACAATCAATGGGCAGAGGTACAAAAGCAAATTACAGACCTCATGGACATGAGGGCCATTCAGCAAGTACCACAACAAGAGCAGGGGCAAGGATTTTATTTGAGACTTTTCTTGGTGCCCAGAAAGGACAAAACCTGGAGACCAATACTGGACCTATCTATACTAAACACGTTTCTGGAAGTTCCAAAGTTCAAGGTGTTGACTCTACAGCAGCTACTGCCCATGCTGGGCAAAAAGGCTTGGCTCATAACTTTGGACCTAAAAGAGGCATACCTGCATGTCCCAATCGGACAACCTTGCAGAAGATTCCTCAGATTCATAGCTGGCTCAAGGCACTACCAATTCTCTGCAATGCCTGTTGGCTTATCTACTCCGCCCAGGGTCTTCACAAAATGCCTGGCACCAGTATTTGCATTTTGCAGACAGAGGAATTCAAATATATCCTTACTTGGACGACTGCCTTATTCAAGCAGAGAACAAAGACATTCTTCTAAAGCATCTGGCGTTTGTAAAAAGATTACTAATTTGCCTAGGGTACACAATAAACGAAAATAAATCAAAACTAGTACCCTCTCAAGCGATAATATTCCTGGGTGCAAGCTTAAATACAACTGCCCAGATGGCTTATCTCACGCCAGACAAACTAAGGCAACTAACTTCTTACTTCAAAAAATTGGCAACACACACCCAGTTATCTGCAAGGAAAGTCCTGCAGGCCTTGGGCTTCATGGCATTCTGCATTCTACTAATTCCATATGCCAGACTGCATATGAGGAAACTACAGTGGTATCTAAAAAGTGTTTGGACTCAGCTTTGCCACAGCCTGGAGACAGTGATTACCCTCATTTCCTGCCTGCAACAGGAGTTTCAATGGTGGGCACAGGCCTGTCACCACAACAAGGGTCTGCCATTCACTTTACCCACAGCCAGACAGACACTGACAACGGATGCATCAGATTATGCCTGGGGGGCTCATATGGCAGGAAAATGTATTCAGGGCACGTGGCCTGCAAGCCAGATGCATCTTCATATCAATCAAAAAGAGATGCTAGCTGTTCAGAATGCCCTGACAGCTTTCAAGGATCTACTTCATCCAGGACAGCTACTGATAAAGACTGACAATACTACGGTCATGTGGTACATAAACAGGGAGGTACACATTCCTACCCCCTCTGCAGACAAGCAATGACCTTGTGGGACACAGCATTGACTTATCAAGTTCACCTGCAAGCACAATTCCTGCCAGGAAAAACAAATATTCTGGCAGATGAACTAAGCAGAAACCTCATGGATCCCCACAAGTGGAAACTGGATCCACAAGTCTTCAGCATGATAACAAGGAAATGGGGATGCCCAGACATAGATCTATTTGCCTCCCCTCACAACTGCCAATTACAGAGATTTTGCACAAAGATTTATGACAAACCAGCATGGAGAGTGGACGCCCTATAATTTAGCTAGAAAAATCTAACAGTGTATGCCTTTCCTCCACTGCCTCTCCTTCCCAAGGTACTCCTAAAGGTCAGACAAGAGAAGCCAAAAATGATACTGATTGCACCAGACTGGCCACGCCAGCATTGGTACCCAATCCTAAAGAGCTTGTCTCAAGGTCCAGCATGGATATTACCTCAAACTTCTCACTTGCTGAACCAGCAAAACAATCAGATCCTGCACAGCCAACTCAGGACCTTAAATCTGGCAGCATGGCGGATAATGTATCCATTCAGAACACTCCTCTTTCAAAAGCTGTTATGAATGTTATCTTGAAGGCCAGGAGGCACAATACCAGAAAATATTATGCAAAAAAATGGAAGAGATTCTGTGCTTGGAACCAGGAACAAGGCATTGACACCTGTGTACCAAATATTCCTCAGATTTTACAATACCTAACTGAGATGCTGGACAAAAGCCTTTCCTTTTCATCAATTAAGATTCATGCCTCTGCCATTTCAGCCCATTACAATACGGAACCACCTATCTTTTCTCATCCTTTAATAATGCAGTACTTCAGAGGGGCCAAAAACATCAGGCCCCCAAGGAGAGCACCAGTTCCGGCATGGGACCTCAATTATGTCTTGGAAAAACTCACACTGCCTCCTTTTGAGCCAGCCTCAACAGCTGATATAAAATTCTTATCCTGGAAAACAGCTCTGCTCCTAACAATAACCTCTGCAAGACGAGTCTCGGAGTTACAAGCAGTCATGGCTGTGGAACCTTTTATCATTTTTCATCCAGACAGGGTTACTCTGAGGACAAACCCAACATTTATGCCTAAGGTGGTGTCCAGTGTGGCCCTCAACCAAAACCATTCACTTGCCTACCTTTTATCCAAACCCACAGAACAAGGGTGAGAAAATTCTGCATTCTTTGGACATACACAGACAGCTACGCTTCTACTTGGACAGAACTAAAGCTTTCAGAAAGACTGATCAACTTTTAGTGTCATATGCTGCTGGATCACAAGGAAAGGCTATCTCAAAACAGACCATTTCTAAATGGATAGGTCATTGCATCTGTTTCTGCTATTCTCAGCATGGCAAATCAGTGCCTAAGGGCATTAGGCCTCATTCTAGCAGAGCAGCAGCCACTTCAGCAGCTTTCCTCAGAGGAGTACCAACCAAAGACATCTTAGAGGCTGTAACTTGGAGTTCAGTGCACACTTTTACAAAGCACTACCACTTACCTCTTTACTCTAAATCCCGAGCAGGCCTTGCCACTGCAGTTCTGCAGGGCCTCATAGCCTCTCCTAATCCTATTTAGCCCAGCCACCCATCCTCTGCTTTGGGATTCAACCCAAGAGTAATGACTGCAACAGTGAAATACTATGAACATAGTACAGTTGTGTACCTACCATAAATGTAGATGTTCGAGTGTATTCACTGTTGCAGTCCAGGTTACCCTCCCACCCCCTTCTTTGCTGGGGTTTATCTGTACTTCTCTGTTCTATACAACCTATGTGGTGTATTTGGTTGTAGGTCAAAGAGATGTTACATTAGCGCATGTATGTTTATTAGCATAATATATTTGGCCGACCCTTTTGGGGGGCATCTGACATCTGGGGCAAGAAAAACTGAAGAAAATGGCGTCGGCTGCATCTTTTATACCCCTGACACACTGACGTCAGGGAAGAGGTGACGCCAGACCAGGACTTTGGAATTCAGGCCGACTGCCGGTAGCCTGCCAGCAGGATAACCCAAGTGTAATGACTGCAACAGTTAATACACTCCAACATCTACATGTATGGTAGGTACACAACTGTACTTTGGTCAATGTGGAGTGGGTTTTGATTTTTCTAGTGTATGGCATATCACAATGACAACTGTATGTGCATTACGCATGTAAGGTAGCTGTGGGGCAAAGCCATATACATACATGTGACCTAAATTATTTCATAGGTGGGTACTCTGCTTTCTCCATGAAAGCATCTGTTATCTTTGCCAGAGCGTGCTGGTGCTTTCCAGACCTTAGGTCACTTCTGTATGCTTGTGACAATCTTTGCCACTGCAGTGATCCTTGGACTACGTCTTCTGTTTCACATCCACTCATCACGGTTTCTATTGAAGAGTGTGAGTGAGAGTTTATGCTTGAGGTATATTTGAATCGAGTTCCAAAGCAAACAAAGTCTGGCAAAGGTGACTAATCATATAGGTGTGCAACAACCTCTGTGGATCTACATGCAAACCCTTTATTGCTTATGTGCTCCACAGAGGGATTTCCAAAACCCTTTGGTAATGTGATTATCAAAGGAGAGATGACTAAACACATGGCTCTATGTATACATTAGTACCTATTCCACATTTTGGGGGCTACTACCTATGTAGTAATCTGGGGATACTTTTTTTTCTAAAAGTAGATAACTATGCTTTCTTTGGCTTATAGCTTTACAGCATGATTTTGACACCAGGTATCTGTCTCTGTGATACCCTTCTGGAGGATGCGTGTGTCATCTGGAGAATAAAGTATAGCCCACAGTATGCATTTTCATCAAACGTGGGCAGACATATCCCTACTTTGTTTGCTTGTACCTAAGAAAGCTATATGCCAAACAGGAGTGGTCCCAGGACTGAGTGCAGGTGAATACCACTTGTTACTGGCATAGAATTGTACATGGAGACTGCAAATGTTACTGTGTGTCCTACATCTGTGCGTCAGTTGTCAATCCATCATCTAACGATCATTTATGGTCAGTCTGTTGGGGTTATGTATAATACCAGAATGTGGGATGGGTATGAATTTCTGTTGAGCTATAGCTTGGCTGTGTGGACCTCCCCTCCCTCACCTATAGCCTTGTTAACTGGCTTGAAGTCTACTAGGTGTAGGAGCCATGATCTGGCCTTTAGAGTACCTAAGTGGGTATGGTGCAGTGTTTGCAAGTTCATAATGTCTCTGTTAATGAGTTCCATAATGCTGTGCTCCATAGCCTTCCAGATAACATTTGTCTGGCTTATAGGGCGAGAGTTTCCAGGATCTGTTGTAGTTTTACCCTTACTCAATTTATGTTAACATTTGCACTGGATGTGACTAGGGTGGATAGGATTAGGAATAAGAATATTAGAGGGTCAGTCCAGGTTTGAAGGTTAGTAGACCAAGCCAGATAGGCAGGATTACATCGGTTTGTACATGTGCTGAGGAAGGATGCAGAGTATATTGTGAAATAGATGCTAAGAATGAAGCCGCCAGGTAACAGGAAAAGAGGAATGCCTAAGATGAGGTTTATGGCTGTGGTGAGAGAGGACATGCAGGTGGATGGTGTGACAGCACAAGATGCAGAGGGCAGGAAGAAATGGAAACAGATGATCTACTGTGGCGACCCCTAATGGGAGCATCCGAAAGGAGAAGAAGACGACGTTGTAGCTTAACCCTTGTGGACTATGAACACCATTACTGTGCGTCATTCCATAAGTATGTAACCTGTATAGAGGCTGCATCTGGAAAGAGTGTTTAGGTGAGTGGTGACTTCATATGTCAGCTTGTGTATGACACAGCCAGGGACATTGTTCAGTACCATTGCCACTGTGGTTTGGACTTTGGTAAAGAGATGTTTTAACTAGAGTGTCTGTGAATCATCAGGTTTTACATTCTTCAGGTCTGAAAATGTGGCCCTTGTGTAACGACAAGGTGATGAAATCCGCATTCAAACTGTCTGACAAGAAATTGGTAATGTCAGTCAGATAAGTGTACTTTGTGACCATTTACATTAACTGTGACCTGATCTGAGATTTCTCCTGTAGATTATAAACAACACTAAAGAAAGCTTTAGTGTTGTCTTTGGAATCCTTGCCATTTTGTATTTTGAAGCTTGCCTTGTATGTTTAATGAGGGCTTGTATTTTCCCAATGATACTGACCAGAGAGGTTCTCCCTTCTTGGTATGTAACTCTTTTTTGGTGCAACTTCACACCTTCTATTATATATTTAGTTTATGGCAGGGATCCATGAGACTAATGCACTTTTACTGTATAAGTGAGAATTTCTTGTGTTTGTGATAGCACGGTCCATGCAACCCTGTAGGTGAACAGTCTGCATTACTAAAGGATTATGCAGCTGGGACAGTGTTAACCTTAGTAATGCAAACCAATGGCAGATAGCAACAACAGCATCACCCACAGCACAGTGTCAGCCCGTGTCATACACACACATGCGTACTCAAGTTCCAAAATGTGTGTAGTACAATGCATACTGGCCACCAATAGAAACTATGGAGTGTTAACACTGGCCAATACAGGGCATGTCACCCTGCCCATGTGTCCAATATGCATGTACATGCAGACAGTGCACCTTCACCATGTTCACAAATGGACACCTTCAAACGTGTGTTGCACACACCCCACACTTACTGTCCACTGTATAACGCATGCTGACACAACTACACACATCAGCCAAGTGGCACATGGGCAAACAAAACACAATTGGAATAAACACTGGTGAAAACAATACAACATTGCTAATTACAGCTTTATTGCATCATGCCTGCTCAGCTACACCTTCAAGGATATCATTACACTTTACTGCTGACAACATGCTACACATCTAGCCATTGCTATACTTTATTAAAGTCACCCTGTGCATCAGCACCATGTTAGCCTGTTCCTGCATCAATGTTACAGATGACAGGAGGTGGCCACATGTTTCATCATATGCACAGGGTGTGTTGTTGGTTTGCCAGAGGCCTACACTGAGCCATACAATCGACATATGTGTGTGTGTGTGTCTGTGAGAGGGCCATGAGTACTGTTATGGGCCAATGTTGATGACATGTGCGGGTATGTGTTTGCCCTAGGTTTCTGGTTTATGTGTGTGCGTCTGCATGCACACAATTCCACCATGTGGCTGCCATATACGGGGATTTGTGAGACAGCTACAGACTGTACCTGGCAGGCTTTACAGATCACCGTCTCTGGCCATGGATATGGAACCTGTGCCTGCCAGGGGTGCTACAGACAGTATCCGGTACTAATCCAGATTGGGTACTATCCGAAGAGGTTGACATATGTCCACTGGATCTAGGTCCCTGCTGGGACTGGCCAGAGCTACGTGCACATGGTCTGCTAGGACGGTCTATCTACAGCCCCCCCACCCCAACATTGCTGGGGCTAGTACTGGCACTACGGGAGCAGCTGTGACTTGCTGGATGTCCACGGCGACCTCCAGCTGATAATGTTGCTGGCATACGTCCACGTCCACGTCTCAACCGTCCCGCACTGTTCTGACACATGGACATGACATTGTGGAGGACATCCAATGTCTCACCCCAACGTCTATGAATGACCTCAGTGTAGTTACGTTTGGCACCTGATAGGTCACTGATACTGTCATTTACAGAGGTGTAATGAGCCCTCTGTGCTCTTAGCCCCTGTCTGGTGTACCGCTCCATTTGTGTCTTGCCTCCATGACAGCCTGGAACATGTGTGTGGTAGAAAGAGGTGTGGCACATCTGCCAGGGGCATGATGACCAGCAGTGCTCTGACGAGAACCCCTGGGCATCTGACTATGTGGTACCATTTCAGACATCTGGCTATGGCTGCTGTGTCCTGATACATGTGCCATAGATACCACACTGTCCTGGCCAGTGCCAACCGTACACTGTCCCTCAGCTAAGGGCAGTGGTGATGATGGATGTACAGGCAGTATGATTGTGTGCATGGATGGGGTGGAGACTTGTGTACTGTCAGTTGGTAGCCCATCAACAGACCCTGACAAACCTGCCTGTGCCTCATCACACCTATCCTCATCATCACTGTCTGTCTCCGTGACATCAGGTTCCTTGCTGTACTGAACCAGCCCCACCTCGCCACCTGTGAGAGGAAAACAGGAAACACACTTGAAGACCTGAACATGACTTCAGACCACATGCACACATGCACAAACACAAAACTACACTCCTCCCGAAAGCAGACATGCACAACACCAGCAATCACAGAACATACACAATAGCAGGTGATGGTGGGGTACAATATCACAAGCAAAACAGTCGTATCACACGTCAGCATGCAGGACTTGTGTTGCTCAACAGCATGCAGTGCAAGTGTAGTCAGTCCTTGTTACTAACAGTATACATGGCTTTGATGCGTGTGTTTTGTTATTAGGTGATGGCCCTCCCCCTGGAACACAATGTATACATAGACACAACATTGCTGTGCAGGTATTCATAACCCTGTGATGTACTGTGCACCATAACTCACGTGTACATACCATTGCTGGATGTGTATCTGTGTGTCAGGTAGGTATCCAATGCTGATTACAGCCTCTGTTTCTTTAGCAAATAATTGTGGACACATTTTTAGCACATGTATGATGAGTATTCACCACAACGTCATCAGTGGTGCATGGATAATTGATGGAATACCATTCAGCCACATACCCAATGTACGGTACTTATGGTGAGTGTAGATCATATTGTGGACATGCCAGTCTCATCTGTGACGTGGCATGCTAAAACACAACTGCGTATTTAAACACTACACATACCCAGTACGTGTCATATGACCTAGCCACTCAGTAGCATCACAAGACATATATGTGTCAGTTGTGCAAATGGTGATTGGTATGCATACTGTTTAGAGGTGCATATATGTGCACACATGCATCATTATGGTGCGTAGCAATGACAGCTATGTGTAGTACTGTGGTTACAATAACTGGATGGGGTATAGTACCATAGGCCATCATCATGAAGCATCATGTGGTCACTCAAGGCTACACGTTTCACAAACCAGCACAAATCATGCTGTGCCGGAACTGTACTACCTTGGCTAAATTCACCATTTCACAACCAGTTGTTACGTGAGTTTGTAAGGAGGCCAATAAGTTGCATTCCCTGACATGGATGTGTAGTGTGTTGCAGAGTGTTTAAATGCCCCAGGATAGGCCTCTACCCCTTAGGTATATTATGTGTAATGTGTGGATGAGATTTTGGATACTAGAGTGTGTCTTTACAGAGGGCTTGGGAATACTTTGTGTAGCATGTTAAAATGCTCTGTGTATGACATAGATGTGTATGTTATGTGCATGTTGAGTATCAGTTGTGCCTATCCAATGGTCACTACAGTCTAGCCACATTTGTTTGAGATGGTCTGGGTATTGCATGTGTTTGAAGCAGCTAATCGCATTAGTGAAATGTGCGTGCTCTTACACCAAACATGCACAATATGTATTATGGGTAGGTGTGTTACATGTGTACATGTCCTACACCTTAACTATGACATGCACTTACAGTAATAAATGTAGAACACACTCACCAGCATCTGTCTGCTGCCTTGATGTCACCCCAGAGGGACCTACATAGAGATGAGACAGTTTGTCAGTGGCCACAACTGTGTCATTGCTACTGTGTGTTTGCAATCTTACAGTACAACAGTTTACATTCGCAGGGCTACAGATTGTTCCAAATGATCAGTATTGCACAACAGGCTCCACATCATTGAACGGCACACTCCACATCTCACATATGCATGATCTACCAATACAGATAACAGTAGTCTACAGATGTCCTTCAAGGATGCATCTGCAGTCCTAACAAATGGGTTGTCCTGTCGTCAGGCAGCCCTTCGGTCGGCCGGATTCCAAAGTCTGGGTCTGGCCTCGGCTGGTGTCGCACTTCACCCGACGTCATCTCTGCTGGTCTTCGGGTATAAAGGCATCAGCCGACGCCATTTTCCTCAGTCTTTCTTGCCGCTTGGCGCCCGAAGCAGAAGCTGTTCGCAAGTGCCGGTAGGTCAGATCCAGAGATTACTACTACCGAATACTACTTCGAAGACTTCTAAAAAGCTAAGTACCCCGTTGGGGACTCTTTCTTGCCTCAGCCGATGTCAGAAAAAGTAAATAACTGTTTAACTTGTGGGAAACAAATACCTCATAAAGATTTCCACTCTTACTGCTTACCTTGTTTAGGCCCAGACCACTACGTAGCAGCCTGTTTAGCCTGTGCTTCGTTCAACCGACGAACGCTTAGGCGTCGGTTGGAGTTTGCTGAACAGTTTTTCGGCTCAGATTTTGCGTATATTATGCCGTCGGATCCTCCGACTTCTCAAATTGTTAAAACGCAAGAAAAAGACCGACACTCGCAGTCCGCGGTTTCGTCCGAAACCACGGTTAAGCAAACCGCGAGTGTCTCGGTTTCGGCCGAAACCGAGCAAACGGGTCAATCTTCAGCCGAATCCATGACTACTACCGAGGCTCCTGCTACCCTAGTTGAATCGGCCTCTGAAGTTTTGCCTACTAATGTGGTTCCTATAGAATTATCAGACACCATCCCTTTGGATGTCTCTACCCCAGCACGTGGTGCTGCTAGGCCTCCTGCAGCCATGTCTATTAAGGCCTTTGCCAGGGCTAAAGCAGCCAAAACTGCTAAATCAGTGCCTGTTAAGCCCCCCCTCACACAGGCCCAGTTCCAGTTCTCAAATGCTTACTCTGGCAGAGGATCTCATCTCTTTAATTAGGGGATCCCAATCTCACCCAGACAGGGCCTCTCAGCCTCCAGAAAAGAGACCTAGAGCAGAGCCCCCAGAGCCAGTGTCCTCAGATGATTCTTCTGATGACTCAGACATTACAGACCATCCAGAGGCTCCTTTTTCTACTTATGAAGACTCCGATGCTGAAGAATCTATTCCATCTGCCTCTCCACCAGAGGAATTTTCCTTTGGGGAAACCTTACATGCCATGAGAGAGCAATTCCAATGGCAGGGACAAGATTTCTCAGATTCAAGAAAAAGGCTTAGGACCTTTCTACACTTACCGCAACATAGGCCCTTAGCTATACCTCCAGTTCTGCCTGTTGTGGATGATGCATTTAATGATGTTTGCACTGCTCCTGATACTTTACCTCCAGCCCCTGCCAAACCAGATAGGTTTTACAGGGTACCAGACACTCATCACCACCTATACAAGGCCCCACTTGCAGATCCCGAGACCATCTCCCAGGGGCCTAAGGCAGTAGCTTCGACCTCAGCAAAAAACCCTCTCCCTTCTGAAAGGGAATCCAGGTCCTTAGAGAGATGGGGTAAAAAAGTTTACACCTCTGCTACTCTCTCAGCTAGAGCTTTGAACTGTCAGTTTCATATGATCCAATACCAAGAGTTTATGCTTGATCAGTTAACTAAGAAACTGTCCTCTGATGACTCCTTAGATAAGAAATATGTTTTAGAAATGGTGAATAACATACAGCAGGTTAGTAACCATTCTTTAAAATGTGGCTATGATGCACTGGAGGCTTCATTTAGATCAGCCATGACTGGCACAGTTATAAGAAGGCATGCATGGTTGAAAGAACAGGTCTTGCGGATCATGTTAAAGCAAAGCTGTTAGATGCTCCTATGGATAAGGCCAGTCTATTTGGTTCTCCTGCTCAGCAAGTAATGAAGAAAATGGAAGAGAAGGCAAAATCTGTACAAACAGTTAAAGATTTCCTACAGGTTCAGCCCCCAAGGTTTAGCAGGAACTGGCCTTCCAAAAATTGGTCCTTTCCAGACTCCTCTAAATCTCAGAGAGGCAGGAATAGACGTTCCAGAGGCAGAAATCAATCCAGAGGAGGTGCCTACAGAGGACGCCAGTGGCAAGGCAATAACCAGCGAGGTACAGACACAACCACTGTCACTGCAACAGGACAATCACAGTGACTTGGCTCTGACACCGCCTTACAGGGAACAAATAGCAGCACCCTTAGGCGGAAAGTTAGCCTTATTTTCAAAAAATTGGCACTATATCACAAAAGACAAGTGGATTTTGCAGACCATAGACCAAGGCTACAGGTTTCACTTCCACACCTTACCAGTAAAAAGAGGAATGCCAAACCTACCTCCAAACCAGAAAACAGAAGCTCTAAAACAGATAGCTCAATTAACAAAGATGAGAGCTGTGGAAAGAGTACCACCAACAGAACAGGGCAAAGGATTCTACTCCAGACTCTTCCTAGTACCAAGAAAAGAGAAAAGTTGGAGACCTATTCTCGACCTGTCTGCCTTAAACACATTCATCATTGTCCCAAAATTCAAAATGCTGACCCTACAGCAACTTCTTCCCATGCTGGGCAAGGAGTGTTGGCTGGTAACTCTAGATCTCAAGGAGGCATACCTGCACGTCCCCATACGACCAAATTGCAGAAGATACCTCAGATTTCTTGCAGGATCAGAGCATTATCAATTCTCAGCATTGCCCTTTGGCTTATCTACTGCCCAGAGTATTCACAAAATGCCTGGCATCAGTAATCGCTCATTGCAGGCTACAGGGAATCCAAATTTATCCATACCTGGACGACTGCCTGATACAAGCGGACAACAAAAGCAAGCTGACAAAAGACTTACAAAGGGTCATTTGCTTACTACAAGCCCTGGGATACACAGTCAATTTAAAAAAGTCAAGACTGATACCATCCCAAACAAGGTGGACACAGTAAAACAGATGGCATTCCTAACTGCAGAAAAACAAGAACAACTTCCTCTTTACTTCTTGGCATTAACAAAGCAGAACAAACTAACAGCAAGGAAAGTACTGCAGGCCTTGGGCTTCATGGCATCATGCATAATCCTGGTCCCCCATGCCAGACTGCATATGAGAAAGCTACAGTGGTACCTAAAGAATTTATGGTCTCAACACAGGCACAGCTTAGAAACCGAAATACCACTAATCCCATGCCTGAAACAAGAGTTCCCATGGTGGGCTCAAGCATGTCAGTCAAACCCAGGCTTGCCCTTCCACAACTTTCAAGCAAGCCAAACCATCACAACGGACGCCTCAGACCTAGGTTGGAGGGCACACATGCTGGACAAATGCATACAAGGATTATGGACTCCAGACCAGCTGCACCTGCACATAAATCAAAAAGAAATGCTGGCAGTAAAACTAGCAATCCAGAATTTCAGACCATTCCTCAAAGAAGGCCATCTAATGATAAGGACAGACAACACCACAGTCATGTGGTACATCAACAAACAGGGAGGCACGCATTCATACCCCCTATGCAGAATGACTCTGGACCTTTGGAATATGGCTCTGAGCTACAACATCCACTTACAGGCAATATTTGTACCGGGGAAAGAAAACATCCTAGCAGACATGTTAAGCAGAACTACCTCGGATGCTCACGAATGGATGCTACACCCGGACATCTTCAAGGCCATCACAAAGAAATGGGGAATGCCACAAATAGACCTATTCGCATCCCCACTCAATCACCAGCTCAAGAAATTCTGCACAAGGACATACCACCCACTTGCTTGGAAGGTGGACTCTCTATCCTTCAGTTGGAAAGGCCTGACAGCATATGCATTGCCACCTCTTCCTTTGATGCACAAGGTACTACTGAAGATCAAAGAGGAACGTCCAAGGATAATTCTGATAGCTCCAAATTGGCCAAGACAACACTGGTATCCATTGCTGAGGAGCATGTCTCGGGGGAGAACGTGGACACTACCCCTGATGCCTTTGATGTTAACTCAAAACGACTACAACATCATGCATCCAAACCTAAAAATTCTGCAACTGACTGCCTGGAACATTACATAACAGCAACTAACCCAGATTTATCCCAAAGGGTTAAAGACATTATCCTTGAGGCCCGCAGACCTTCAACAAGAAGGAACTATGCAGGAAAATGGAAAAGGTTTGTCATTTGGAGTACTGAAAGAGGAAAAGATGTGTCAAAGATAGATATTGCTAACATCCTGGAGTACTTGGCAGAGCTTCTCCATACAGGCCTGTCCTATTCATCCATCAAGATACATGCATCAGCTATTTCTGCAGAATACAGCTTCGATCCCCCTGTCTTCTCACATCCTCTACTCAGACAGTTCCTCAGAGGAATCAAGAATGTAAAACCTCCTAGGAAACCACCATTACCAGCATGGGACTTGAACTTTGTGCTAGAAAATTGACACTCCTCCATTTGAACCAGCAGCAACAGCAGATCTTCAACACCTATCCTGGAAAACTGCTTTCCTACTGGCAATTACTTCAGCAAGAAGGGTTTCTGAACTACAGGCCTTAATGGCAGTACAACCCTTCCTAATCTTCCATCAAGATAGAGTGTCCATGAGAACTAATCCTACATTTATGCCTAAGGTGGTATCCAGAGTGTCTCTAAACCAGGCAATCCACCTACCTACCTTCTTTCCCAATCCACAGAACAGGGGAAAGACTGCTGCATACCTTGGATGTACATAGACAGTTGCGCTACTACCTGGACAGAACCAAGGGCAATAGAAAAACTGACCAGCTTTTAGTAGCTTATGCAACAGGAAGGGAAGGAAAAGCAATTTCCAAACAGACAATCTCCAAGTGGATAGGAAATTGCATAAGATTCTGTTACTCCTACCATGGAAAGCAAATTCCACAGAACATAAGACCTCACTCTACAAGGGCTACAGCCACTACCACAGCTTTCTTACGAGGAGTGGCTAATAGGACATTATTGAGGCGGCTACTTGGACCTCTGTGCATACATTTGCCAAGCATTACAACTTACCTCTATACTCTAGATCCCGAGCAGGGTTTGCCACTGCTGTATTGCAAGGGATCCTAACTACACCATAATTCTTCTTCCACCTCCCCTAGTTTGGCTATGGTATTCTACCCATTTGTTAGGACTGCAGATGCATCCTTGAAGGACATAGTACAGTTTTGTACCTACCATAAATGTAGATGTCCGAACAGGATAGCATCTGCAGTCAGGATTACCCACCCTCCTTCCCCTCTGTGGTACTCCTAGGGTATTTACCCTCCTAATAGCTAGCTAGGGGGGGATCTCTTATGGTGTATTTGTTTGTATATATGTACATACATGCTTATTTTTTGTGTTTGCCTACTATTTTTTTTGGAAACATTGGCATTTATCCAAAATTTAGTATTCCAAGAGGGCATCTGGGGCAAGAAACACTGAGGAAAATGGCGTCGGCTGATGCCTTTATACCCGAAGACCAGCAGAGATGACGTTGGGTGAAGTGCGACACCGGCCGAGGCCAGACCCAGACTTTGGAATCCGGCCGACCGAAGGGCTGCCTGACGACAGGACAACCCATTTGTTAGGACTGCAGATGCTATCCTGTTCGGACATCTACATTTATGGTAGGTACAAAACTGTACTATATGCCATGTTACCTGCATGCTCCATGTGTGCTTGCTGGGTGGCTCCAACCTCCATCATGGTGTATGTCTGCTGCTGTTGTTGTTGGGCAGGTGCCACCAGGCTCATGAGCAGCTCCTCCACTCTGGTGGTGGGAGGGGGTGGATATTAACACCACCTCCTGTTGCAAGCTGTTGTCTACGCACATCAGCGGCATGCTGACGGACATGTCTGAGAAGATCACTGCAGGGGTGGCGTACTTGCTCATATGTCCGGTTATACAGGCCTACCTCATTGACCCTGCAGACAACATCCAACATCTTGCCACGTTGCAGTACGCTCCTGCTGGTCCTAGCTGGTTCGTGAGAACATGAGACTGTAGTGCTGAATCATACTGCTAGTAATGATATCATCTTCAGCACTACTGTAACTCTGGTTCCTGTGGTGGGCCATGATCCCAGGAAGGCATAAATACAAAAATATGTCTGAGCAAGTCATATGGCACATTTAACATTATACAGTACAGATATCACTAAACTGCCATGTATAGCAACCTATAAGCTGAGAGTGAAACACTGTAACTGTCACTTATCACTGCTCACCCCACAACTGCTTGAAAGTGCCTTGCTCACTCTCTATCTAATTAACCATGTTCTGCACAGCAAAAAAATAAAATCACTATATAAGACTGTACAAGAGTACCTGGCACACTGTACGCAACACAATGCACCACCTAGCCACAGCAGATATACATTAAGCTGATGTGTAAAGAAATATATCATCCATCACAATCAGTGTAAGGTCCAGTAAATGTATTACTATTATACCACACAACTTGTTAATGCCAAACTCATGGCCAAAATATGTGCATAATTGGGAATATAGGTCACACACTGCTGTAGTACACTATAAATGTTGCTAGATATGCAGTTATATGTATTACCACACATATATCAAAGGACATGTTTCAGACATACCCACACACACATCAGACATAATTATAGGACACAAAGGTATGACAACCCAGATAAGCTTTCAGTGTGTACTATACAGTACTGTGTGTCGGTATTTACACAACCTTAATCTCGGGAAATTTAATCTGTGATGAATACAGGGACCACACAAAACAGTGAATGCAAGCAATGTGGCCATACACCATACTTTGCTGTACACTGACGCACTCCATGAATCATACATTTATTAAAGGATTATTACACCTTTATTTATTGGGTTAAAAGACTTTTTGAAGGCTCTCTCATTTATTTTATATATCAGTACATGCGGAGTAATTACTAACCTGCCTCATGACGCAGCCTTTGCAGCCTATCTTCATGGGCTTGCTGGTTCATAGCCCGGGCACCTGCAGCTGTGAAGTAAATGCTGTGATATTGAGACATACCTATCCATAGTATAGACAAGCATAGCAGTTCTTAACTATTTAATACAATGGCTACTTATTCAGTACTGGGGCATTAGGCATCGTACTGGATTCCTGGATCCACTGGTCCAGTTGATCCTCCCTACATCGCTTCAGGTCAGAATAATGGTGCCTGACCTGCTCACCAGTCCGCGGAACACCAGTGACACTGGTGAGATCACGGGCAAGACTCCTCCAGGCCTCCATTTTATATTGGGTGCCCTGGTACTGGCCCCACAGGAGTCTTTCCTCATGATTGTGGACAAGGAGCCAAACCATTACTTTGGACTCCTGGATGCCCTAGCATTGTGCTCTAAATAGAGTGCCTTCTCCAACACCAGCCATTCTGACTGCAGAAGGAAGCTACAACCCGTTATAGCAAGTATTCCCGCCTGTGGAGCTTAAATATGCCTCATTTCCCCCACTTATTTGCGATTGGCCAGTTTTGGAAAAAACTAAGCTGTAGGCATGCCTGCTTAGCTGATGTTGACAATGTTTAAAATTCCTTTGATAGATATGTGTCTGTTGAAAGTGCATGTTTGTGAAATGCTGTCATGGCTTAGTGGTTAAGTACTGTGACTATAGTGCACAGTATCCTGAGTTTGAGCCATGTCACTGCTTTTTATTTTCTTGCTGGGCAGACCTGACTGGTTAAGGTACAGTAAAGGAGGTGTGAGCGTGTTTAACCGACTTTGCCCAACGTTGCTCAACATTGCCCGACGTTGCGCTGGTTAGCTCAGTGTGCAGCTCTGCGCAAATATGTTGCAGATGTCCTTCAAGAATGCAACTGCAGTCATAACATAGGGGTTGTCCTGCCTCAGGCAGCCCTCGGTCGGCCGAATTCCAAAGTCTGGGTCCGGTGTCGGCTGGTGTCGCCTCCTCTCCGACGTCAGAACGGCTGGAGTATAAAGGCATCGGCCGACGCCATCTTCTTCAGTCTTTCTTGCCGCGGTGCCCGAAGCAGAAGCAGTTCGCAAGTGCCGGTCGGTCAGCTCCTGTGTTTTTAGTACCGAAGTCATCTAAAAGCTAAGTACCCCGTTGGGGAACATTTTTTCTTGCCTCAGCCGATGTCAGAGCAAATTGAGAAAGTTAATAATTGTTTGTCTTGTGGTAAACAAATACCTCATAAGGACTTCCATTCTCTTTGCCTGCCTTGCCAGGGCCCAGACCACGACGTCTCGGCCTGTGCTGCCTGTGCTTGCTTTAATAAGCGCACTCTCAGGCGCCGGGCAGAATTTGCCGAAGACTTTTTCGGTGAATCTTTTACTTATATCATGTCGTCGGATCAACCGACAAATCAATCTTCCAAAAAACGTAAGGACTGGGACCGACATCCTCGGCCCGCGTCATCCACCGATACTCCTCCTAAACCCTCCGCGAGTGCTTCTGTCCCTTCGGAAGTGGTAATCCAACCGCTCCAGGCCGACGACACAGCTGTATCTCGTCCTTCGGTCTCGAGTCCACTCCAGTGCCGGTTGTTGACTTTCCTCCAGAAACCGAGGTTCTGGATCTTCCCGACACCATTCCTGTGGACAAGGTTACACCAGCACGTGGGGCAGCTAGGCCTCCTGTATCCATGTCCATCAAGGCCTTTGCACGTGCTAAGGCCGCCAGCCAGGCCAAGGCCCATCCTAAACCTATTGCTCAGGCCTCCTCTTCTGATAAACAAATCTTGTCTCTTGCTGCAGATCTAATTTCTCTTATTAGGGGATCTCAGCCTCATCCAGACAGAGGTTCTCAGCCGCCTGCAGAGAAAAGGCCCAGAACTGAGCAGGCAGACAACCTCTCTTCAGATGAAGCCTCTGGGGATTCTGAGCATTCTGATACCCAAGAAGAATCCTTCCAGGCCTATGAGGACTCTCATGCTGAGGAATCAATTCCCTCTGCCTCTCCTCCTGAGGATTTTTCGTTCGGTGAAGTCCTACACTCCATGAGGGAGCATTTTAAATGGCAGGGCCAGGAATTTTCTGATTCCAGGAAAAGGCTACGTACCTTCCTCAAGCTTCCCCAGCAAAGGCCTTTAGCTATCCCTCCAGTTATGGATGTCCTGGATGATGTTTTCTCCGACTCCAGTGCTAACCCTGATTCGCTCGCTCCTGCTCCTGTCAAGCCTGACAGATATTATAGGGTCCCTGACACACACAAGCATCTCTTTAAGGCCCACTCTGTGGATCTAGAAACAATTTCACAGGGCCCCAAGGGAGTGGCTACTTCCACTGCCAAGAATCCACTGCCAGCGGATAAGGAAGCTAGATCCCTGGAGAGATGGGGTAAAAAAGTTTATACCTCCACCACCCTGGCTATGAGGTCACTTAACTGCCTTTTTCATATGTTTCAGTACCAGGATTTTTTACTGGATGACTTACAGAAAAAGCTAGCCTCCCCTGAGTCTACTGATTTTAAGGCATTGCAGGATCTAGTACATAACACTCAGCAGGTTAACAATCAATGTTAAGTTGTCAATCTCGCCTTCATTCTTGCTGGATGGGTTCGGAGCCGATCCTCGACTCCGACTCTGCCACTCTAAAAGCTCCGAGAGCTAGTTCCACCGGCTCGAGGCTCCCCTATTTCCCACAATGCTAGGCGGTAACTCCTCAGATCTCGTTTGCCGCTACAGCGATCGAGGTGTGTTCCTACCGGCTCAGGTTAGTTTTTGGTAAAGAACTAGTTTTTTAGCCTTTTTTCCCCTGTTAAAGTTAGTTTTTTATATATAGTTAGTTTTTGGAAATAGTCTATCCCATTCCTGTTAACTTTCCACCCCCTTTTTTCCACAAATCTCTAGAATTTTTTCCCTCGGGCCCTAGGCCCAGTCCCTCCCTTCCTAGAGAGTGACTGTGTTTGTAGGGATTTTTTATTTCTAGTTACTATAATTTATTTTAAATTAGTTTTAAATTACTCCTAAGTGTAATCGGTGTGTGTGTCTGCTTGTGTGATTACACTTTCCCCTTAGATATGTTTAAGGAATCAAAGGTCTCAGGCTTTAAGAAGTGTGACTCGTGCTGTCAGAAGATGTCTCTGACAGACGGTCACACTTCTTGCGTGTACTGCCTGGGACCTTTGCACCTGCAGGACTCATGTGCTGTTTGCCATGGCTTCAGCCCTAGAGTCCTGCAGGAGCGAAAAAATAAACTTATTTTAAGGGGCTTACTTAAGCCTGAGGGTCCCTCGACTCCGTCATCGGGGAAACCCTCCAAGCCTTCCAGACCTTCGGCTCCAGCATCTGAGCCGTCTTCTGGAGGCCTTAAAGCTATTCGAACATCGGCTCCGGCCGGAGCCGATGAATCTCGAATTCAAGCCCCTACAGTGTCCTCGGCTCCGGCCGGAGCCGAGGAAGACATTACTCTGTCGGCTCAGATTATTTTATTGGAACCGACATCTAGAAAAAGGTCCCGATCTCCATCTATCGGCTCCGTTCATTCGGCTCCAGCATCACCCTTGCTGTCTGAACGGAGCCATAGATCCCACTCTTCTAGGTCTTCCAGGTTATCGGACCATGACCTTCAGAGAGTAGTGAGTTGATTTCTTAAGCCCGAGGCATTAGCCCAGATGCTTCAAAGTCCGACTCAACAGTCGAGACCTACTCCTATCACTCAAAATATTCCTCCTCGGACTCTTTTGAGTTCAGAGCCGGGGCGGCTCGGACCCGAGACTGTGGTAGCATCGGAACCGATACCTTTGTCTTCGGTTCTGTCGTCGGCTCCGATGTCTTCCTTGGAAGAATCTCGGCGCCGGACTTCCCTTGTCGGCTCCGAGGGGGCGAGTGGCATCGGACCCTTGTCCGACCCCGCTCTCCCTCTCGGTGCTTCGGCGCTGTTGAGTTTGGCTCCGACATCGGCCTCGGAGCCATCACTGTCGGTGCCGGTGGAGGTTTCCAGTTTTTCGGAACAGAGACCTCCGGCTCTGCTGACAGGGGTGCGTTCGAGGTCATGAGGAGCGTGTTGGAACCAGGTTCAACTCCACAGTCGGTTCTTTCTGCCCCTCCCCCTATGGTGCCTCCGGTGATTTCTACTCACTCTCTCATCCCCGACCGTAGAGAGCCAGCTCCTCAAGTTTCCCCTGTGGGGATCTCCTCCTCTTCCGAGGCCTCTGCTGACCTTGTAGGAGAGCCCCCTAGGAAGCGGCAGTGCAAGAGGAAGCACATTGACTCCCCTGAGTCTGTCACCTCTGACACTGATTTAGAGGATTCTGAAGGTTCCCCTCGTTCCCCCTCTGAAGATGTCTCCTTTGCAGACATCCTTGAAATCTTAAAACAGAGGGGGAATTGGCCATCCCTCAACCCTTCAAAGGATGAATCAGTGTATCTTGAGGCATTTGGCTCTCGCCCTTCCACCTCCTGGGTGTCCCCTCCCTTTGACCCCCTTATGCAAGTGGTGGCAAAGAAGGCTTGGGCGGCTCCTGACTCAGTGGAACCCACCCCCAGGAGACCATCAAAGTTCATCACGGCCCCCAAGGATAAAGAATTTCTGACCAAAGGCATCTCTGTTGATGCTATGGTGGTGGCTGCGGCTACCAAGAAGGAGTTAGCTGATCCTTTGGTGCCTGTTCATCCTCCTAACAAGGAGTCTAGGTCGATAGACAGGTACGGGAAGCGGATGTTCTCGTCAGCGACCTTTACTATGAGATCGCTGAATTACCTGTGTCATTTTACTCGTCTTCAGAGGGATTTACTCAAAGAAGCGAGTGAAATGTTGAAGGACCCAACAGCTGCGGGTTTGTCAGGATAGGATGAACTCTCAGCTGGCTACCCTTAATTCTATAACCAACTCTTCCATGCGCCTCCTTTCATATGCGGTGGATGGAGCAAGTAGAGCGGCAGGTACAGGTGTAGCCTTGCGTAGGCACGCCTGGATGCGGCTTTGTAACTGCGGACCCTTTAAGCGTCCTTCACTAATTCCCTTTGATGGATCATCCCTTTTTGGTCCTCAAGTGAAGGAAACCCTGACTAGGTGCGAGACTGATGGCAAGACTCTTTCTGCCGTCGGAGTCCATTTTTCTACTCCTTCTAGACCTTACCCCAAAGGTCAGAAGGGGGGAAAGATGTGGTTCCGCAAACAATCTCAAGGAGACTTGCCTGACGCACAGAGTCGTTTCCCCTCTAGAGGCAGAGGGGGCCCACAGAATCAGGGCAGTCGAGAATCCTTTTCCGACAAGCCCTTTCAGCATCCCTGAGGTGTTGCCCGACTGCCCACCTTCGGAGGCAGTCGGGGAAGGTTGTCACTGTACCCAAAAGCCTGGCTATCCCTAACTCAAGACAAGTGGGTACAGTCTATCATTTCCGAGGGCTACAGAATCTCTTTCCTTTTCATTCCGAAGCGGTCCAAAAAATCCCTTCCAGACGTTCCACCCAGTCAAAGGGAGCAAGCAGCATTAGAAATTTCAAAGCTGCTCTCAAAAAGAGCCATTAAACCAGTTCCAGCAGACCAAGTAGGATCCGGAATCTACTTCAAATTTTTTTTGGTTCCAAAGAAAACGGGAATGGAGACCCATTTTGGATCTCAGCAACTTGAACAAGTTTGTCAAGAAAACAAAGTTCCGGATGGTCACGCTGCAGTCCATTCTTCCCCTTTTGGGGCGGGACAACTGGATGTGCTCGATAGATCTCCAGGATGCATACTATCACATCAAGATGAGTCGACGCTCCAGGAGATTTCTCCGCTTCAGGCTGGGAACCAGTCATTTTCAATTCAGAGCCCTGCCCTTTGGTCTCACTACAGCCCCCCGAGTGTTTACCAAATGCATGGAAGTGGTAGCCTCTCACCTGAGACGACAAGGATTCCAGGTGTTTCCTTATTTCGACGACTGGCTCCTTACAGCCCCCACCAAGCATCTTTTACTTCTCGCCAGAGACTACACTTTTCACACATGTCAGGCACTAGGCATATCAATAAACTACGAAAAGTCTGTCTTGTCGCCTTGTCGTGTTATTACCTTCATAGGCGCAAATCTAGACACAGTCAAGATGTCAGCCAGACTCACAGAGCAGAGGATAGCAGACATACACAAACAGGTCTTTCTTGTCTTGCAGAGCAACAAAATCAAAGCCAGACTGATCCTGAAAGTCTTAGGGATTATGGCGGCGGCCATCCCTCTCCTACCATTAGCTCGCTTCCATATGAGAATTTTACAATGGATGCTCTTCACACAGTGATCTTACCAAAGTCTCCCAATGTCCCATCCTATTCGGATAACTCAGTCGTGCAAGAATCATCTCTCTTGGTGGATCACATCTCCTCAGCTCCTTCTAGGGAGACCTTTCGTCCCTCCCCCTCCGGTTGCTACAGTGACAACGGACGCCTCCCTGATCGCAGGGCAGGACAGTCCAGGGCATGTGGCAACCGTTCGAGTGCCACTTGCACATAAACGTCCTAGAGATGAGAGCAGCGCTTCTAGCGTTGCAAGCCCTACAAGACTCTCTTCCCAAGGGAACTATAGCAATTCAAACAGACAACATGTCTGTAGTGTGGTACATCAACAAACAAGGCGGAACCAGATCTTACCCCCTATGTCGAGAGGCACTCAGACTGTGGCAATGGGCGATTTCTTCTCAGCGATTTCTGTTAGCAACGCACATCCCCGGGAAGTCCAATGTGATTGCAGACAAATTGAGCAGAGCTATTCTCATGCCTCACGAGTGGTCTCTGAACAATTCAGTGTTGGAAAAAGTTTTTCGAAAGTGGGGCAGGCCATGCTGCGACCTTTTCGCTACTCCACAAAACAGCAAGTGCGACGATTTTTTCACCCTCTTTCCCCAACCAGGCCACCCCAGCAGAGACGCTCTAGTGCACGTTTGGCCCCGGGGACTTCTGTATGCCTTTCCTCCCTTCCCACTGATATCCCAGCTGATACAGAAAGCCATCGCTCAGGAAGCTTCCATGATCCTCATTGCCACTTACTGGACTCGACAGGTTTGGTTCCCTTTTCTCCACAGTTATCTGTTGGAACAACCTTGGCATCTGGACCCAGTTCCAGGCCTCTTGACCCATCAGTCGGGTCAGTTGCACCACTCCCTTCCCTCTGTGAACCTCACAGAGTGGTTCCTCCAATTCCGACTTTAGCCAGGCTTCCTTTGATATCTCACTCAGTTAGAGATATCTTGATAGCTTCTCATAAATCTTCCACTCGGAAGATTTATCATAGCAAGTGGAAACGTTTTTCCTATTGGGTGCAGTCAAAGAATATAGATCCTTTCTCTGCTTCTATTCAAACAGTTCTAGACTTTCTAGCCGAACTTTTCCACTCAGGTTCGTCCCCATCTACCATTAGAGTTCAATTGGCAGCAATATCGAACTTTCATGTTGGAGTCTCAGAGTCCTCCATTATGTCTCACAAACTCTGCAAGGCTTTTTTAAAGGGAGTTTTTCTCCTTAAACCACCCATCAGAGATCCTCCTCCTCAATGGGATCTCAACTTGGTTCTGGCATCCTTAATTCTTCCCCCCTTTGAACCTGCGGCTTCATGTTCTATAAAGTTACTTTCTTGGAAGACACTCTTTTTAGTAGCTATCACCTCAGCTAGAAGAGTCTCCGAACTCCATGCTCTGTGTAGTCGACCCCCTTATCTGGTATTTCACAAAGACAGGGTGTCCTTGCGTACTAACCCGTCTTTTTTGCCCAAAGTAGCTTCACTGGCAAATTTGAATCAAACCATTGAGCTTCCTGTTTTCTTCTCAAATTATTCTAATAGGTCAGAACAAAAGTTACACTGTTTAGATATTCATCGCCAACTTGGGTACTATTTAGACAGGACCAAACAATTCAGGAAATCTGACCAACTGTTTGTTTCTTATGCAGAAGGTAGAACGGGCCTTCCAGTTTCTAAAGTCTCTCTCTCTAGATGGCTTACTTCGTTGATTACCCTAGTGTATGAGATAAGACATCAACGGTTGCCATCCAAACCCAGGGCTCATTCAACTAGAGCTTTAGCCACTTCTATAGCTTTCCAAGATAGGCTGCCTATTGATTCGATTTGTTCTGCAGCTACATGGGCTTCTCCCCATACCTTCATTTCTCATTATAAGTTGGACTTGGCCTCTAGAGACCGAGCCAACTTTGGTTCCACTGTACTCAAGAGTCTGTTCCGATAGGCCACCCGGGACAAGGTGCTAGGGAAGCGGTCCCATCCAGCAAGAATGAAGGCGAGATTGACAACTTAACATTTAGAAGTTATGTACCTACCATAATGTTCCATGTTAGTTGTCTTCTTCTCGCCTTCTTTCTTGCGTCCCACCCTCCTTCCCCCTAGCCAGGACAGACCTAGAGGAGTTTTCTTGTTCCTTATGGAATTTTGTTGCTGGCCTTAGCTTTCAAACGAGATCTGAGGAGTTACCGCCTAGCATTGTGGGATATAGGGGAGTCTCGAGCCAGTGGAACTAGCTCTCGAGCTTTTAGAGTGGCCGAGTCGGAGCCGAGGATTGGCTCCGAACCCATCCAGCAAGAAAGAAGGCGAGAAGAAGACAACTAACATGGAACATTATGGTAGGTACATAACTTCTAATTTTCTACAGTGTGGTTATGATGCATTGGAGGCTTCATGTAGGGCAGCTATGACTGGGGCTGTTATACGTAGACATGCTTGGTTAAAAGAACAGCCTCTGCCAGACCATGTTAAAGTAAAGTTACTTGATGCACCTTTAGAAAAACAGAAGCTTTTTGGTGCTAATGCACAAGATGTGTTGAAGTCCATTGAGGAAAAAGCTAAATCAGTACAGACAGTCAAAGATTTCCTCCAGGTTCAGCCTCCCAGATTCAGCAGGAATTGGCCTTCAAAGAATTGGTCCTTTCTAGACACTGACAAGTTTCAAAGGGGAAAAAACAGGCGTGGCCAAGGTAGAGGGCAATACCGAGGCTCCTACAGGGGCCGCCAGTGGCAACCACCAAATCAAAGAAGTGGCACAGGCAGCCCAGCTGCACCACAAGTACAACCACAATGACTTGACTTTCCTACCTCCTACAAAGGCTCAAAGATAAGCACCCTTGGGCGGAAAATTATCCTTATTCTCAAAAAACTGGCATATCTTAACCAAGGACAACTGGATTCTGGATTTAATAGACAAGGGTTACAGATTCCACTTCCATACTTTACCAATGAGACAAGGCATGCCAAACCTGCCACATCATCAAAGGGCAGAGGCACTCATTCAAGTTTCAAAGCTGTTAAACATAAATGCAATAGAAAAGGTTCCTCCACAGGAACAAGGCCAGGGATTTTATTCAAGACTGTTCCTTGTTCCAAGAAAGGAAAACAAATGGAGGCCTATACTGGACTTGTCTACTCTAAATACTTATCTCATTGTGCCAAAGTTCAAAATGCTGACGTTGCAGCAACTCCTTCCCATGCTGGGCAAGGAGTCTTGGCTGGTCACTCTGGACCTCAAGGAGGCATACCTGCATGTCCCAATCAGACAAAGCTGCAGAAGATACCTCAGATTTCTTGCAGGGACAGAGCATTATCAATTCTCAGCATTGCCATTTGGCTTATCTACTGCGCCCAGAGTGTTCACGAAATGCCTGGCATCAGTAGTGGCACACTGCAGACTCCAGGGGATTCAAATCTACCCCTACCTGGACGACTGCCTCATACAAGCAGACAACAAACAAACCTTGATTGCAAACTTGGACTATGTCATTCAATTACTACAGGCCTTTGGATACACAGTCAACATTTATAAATCAAGACTCCTGCCATCCCAACAAATTATTTTCCTGGGAGCCAAGCTGGACACAAACACACAAATGGCTTTTCTCACAGAGGAAAAACAGCAGCAGTTACCAGAGTACTTCAAAGGCCTAGCAAAGTTCTCCCAGCTGACTGCAAGGAAAATCCTGCAGGCCCTGGGGTTCATGGCATCTTGCATTCTTCTGATACCTTTGGCAAGACTTCATATGAGAAAGCTGCAATGGTACTTAAAAAGCTTATGGTCCCAACACAGCCAAAGCCTAGAAGACGTAATCCCACTCATTCCATGTCTGAAAAGAGAATTTTTGTGGTGGGCTCAAGCAAGTCAGTTAAACAAAGGCATGTCTTTCAACAAATCTCAAGCAGGTCAAATAATTACAACAGACGCCTCAGACCATGGATGGGGGGCGCACATGGAAGGCAGATGCATTCAAGGTCAATGGACACCAAGGGAAAGGCATCTGCACATAAACCAAAAAGAGATGTTGGCAGTGATACATGCAATTGAGAATTTCGAAAAATCACTTCAACAAGGACATTTGCTAATAAGGACAGACAACACCACGGTGATGTGGTATATAAACAAGCAGGGAGGCACTCATTCTTATCCCCTCTGCAGACTAACAATGATTCTCTGGGAAAAATCCCTGAGTCTGAAGATACATTTGCAATCCCAGTTTGTGCCAGGCAAGGACAATGTTGTGGCAGACAAGCTGAGCAGGAATTTCTTGGATCAACACGAATGGAAGCTGCATCCTCACATTTTCTCACAAATAACAAGGACATGGGGAAGACCGGACATAGATCTCTTTGCTTCTCACATGAATCATCACCTGGAAAAGTTCTGTACAAGGACCCACCATCCTCTAGCATGGAAAACGGATGCTCTCTCCTTCAGCTGGAATTCCCTAACAATTTATGCATTCCCTCCTCTACCACTGCTGACCAAGGTGATACTGAAGATCAAAGCAGAACAACCAACAGGAATTTTGATAGCTCCAGACTGGCCAAGGCAGCACTGGTACCCATTGCTGTTGAGCATAACTCGGACCAAGCCGTGGCCTCTGCCTCTATGGCCTCTGCTTCTAACACAGCACAATTACAGGACTGTTCATCAAAACCTGAAAACATTGCATCTGACAGCCTGGAGGTTACCATAACTCCTTCCGATATCTCTCTTTCCAAAAAAGTTCAAGAGGTCTTACTGGAAGCACGCAGACCTTCCACCAGAAAAACCTACTCAGCCAAGTGGAAGAGATTCATCATCTGGAATGCTAACAGGGGTCAGGATACAACAGTCTTGAGTATACCTCAGATATTGGAATACTTGGCAGAAATGTTTCATACTGGTCTCTCATATTCTTCCATAAAGATTCATGCCTCAGCAATCTCAGTAAAATACAATTGTGATCCGCCTGCGTTTTCTCATCCTTTGCTAAGACAGTTCCTGAGAGGGATAAAGAATATCAAACCACCCAGGAAACCGCCAGTACCTGCATGGGACCTCAGTTTCGTCTTGGAAAAATTAACTCTTCCTCCCTTTGAACCAGCAGCAACTTCAGAAATGCAATTTCTCTCATGGAAAACAGTTTTCCTATTGGCTATCACATCAGCAAGAAGAGTCTCGGAGATACAGGCACTCATGGCAGTACCTCCTTTTCTCATTTTTCATCAGGACAGAGTCTCTCTAAGAACCAATCCTTCATTCATGCCAAAAGTAATTTCCAGGGTGTCTCTAAATCAAGCCATTCACCTGCCTACTTTCTTCCCCAATCCTCAAAACAGGGGGGAAGCACTGCTACATACTTTGGACATACACAGACAACTACGCTACTACTTGGACAGAACTAAGGCCACCAGAAAGTCTGACCAACTGTTTGTAGCCTATGCTGCTGGAGTACAAGGAAAAGCAATTTCCAAACAATTTCCAAATGGATTGGACACTGCATCAGATTCTGCTATTCTTTTCATGGAAAAGGTGTGCCAGCCAATATTAGGCCACACTCTACCAGAGCTATAGCCACATCCACAGCTTTCCTAAGAGGAGTGGCTACAAATGACATTCTAGAGGCTGCTACATGGAGCTCCGTGCATACATTTACCAAGCACTACAACCTGCCTTTATACTCCAGATCCCGAGCAGGCTTTGCTTCGGCAGTCCTGCAGGGCATTTTAGCTACACCATCACTTACTTAGTACCTACCACCCCCAGATTGGCTATGGTATTCAACCCATATGTTATGACTGCAGTTGCATTCTTGAAGGACATAGTACAGTTTTGTACCTACCATAAATGTAGATGTCCGATAGATATGCAACTGCAGTTGGATTTTCCCACCCTCCTACCCCTCTACAACCTTTTTTATGGGTCCATTACCCCCATTCCTTTTAGCTGGGGGCTCCTCCTATGGTGTATCTGTTTATTACTGTTGTGCATGTCTGGAATTGTTTATCCATTCACCAAATTTAGCCTTCCTAGGAGGGCACCTGGCATCTGGGGCAAGAAACACTGAAGAAGATGGCGTCGGCCGATGCCTTTATACTCCGGCCATTCTGACGTCGGAGAGGAGGCGACACCAGCCGACGCCGGACCCAGACTTTGGAATTCGGTCGACCGAGGGCTGCCTGAGGCAGGACAACCCCTATGTTATGACTGCAGTTGCATATCTATCGGACATCTACATTTATGGTAGGTACAAAACTGTACTTTTCGCTGGTTAGTGCAGTGCGCAGCCACACGCAATTGTATTTAAATATGCTCAGTAATGGTAAAATGTGCTTAAAAGCGCTTTATATTGCTTAAAATAGGGTACTCATGCCTCAGAATGCATAACCATTTCACCTTCATATATATATAATTCGTTCACTACTACATTTAACATTTCAATGCTTTTTACAAATCGTATACATAAAAAATGTCAGGAAATACTTTTGTATACAGATTTCCCACAGAAAATGGAATGTGCAGTAGTGGGACTCGAACCGGGAATGCCTCCTCTTTGTGCGAAGGCTCTAGCCACTACACTATCACTATTTTGCTTAATTTGCATATATTTTTCATATTATCCTCTTCTGGTGTTTAAGCTGCTAACTTTAGCTAAGCAATGGGCAACCCGTGCAAATACGGGCAGCTATATCTGAAGAAAGAAAAAAATTTATTTTTAGTTTTGTCAGTTGTTCAACATATGGGGGAGTGTAGTGTTACATTGTGCACATGTGAGCAGACTCGCTCATGTAACTCGAAATTGCGGTGTTTCTTCATTGCAGGGGCGTGGATTTTTGGACTGCTCAGCAGTCCGACACGCTCCCTGCACACTTCCACACTCTGTGTAAGCTTTAGAGTTGAGGCAGCGCACCCTCACTAATATGCATGGCGCGCTGCCATCATACTCTTACACTGGTGCTTCCGTGTAAGACCAATCTAGTCTTACACGGAAGATTAGTAAATCCGGAGGATAGTATATACATCGAGTAAGTACAACATGGAATGGGTACAATTCAAGAGTATACACAGCACAAGTAACATATTTAACAGTCGGATATATTACAGTTATAATAATAAATTAACAAAAATAGACACTGACATGCCAGACTGTGATTTCATAGTAATTCAATGTATTGTTTATAGAGATTGTTAATTGTGTGATCAGTATGCCATTTGTTTAGTTACATTAATGTAATACAATATGGGTAATATGTATATCATTCTTTGTATTACATTGGTTTTTAACAAGTATTTTAGGGAGTAGTTTATATATAAAATATTTATAAATTATTTAAAAATTTTTAAGAAAATTTTCATCATATGTTTTATTAAGAACATTTTGCATAAACTTTGTTTATTTAATTATTTATTTGTATATTTATGCATTATAAAATTTATATATATTTTATATACATTTCAACATTTTTTATATATTTATATACATGCTAGTTTTAATAGATATGGGTAGGATATAATTAAATATTAGGGTAATAAATATTAGGGTAAAGAATATAAAGTGAATTCATTCTGTTGTATGATATAAGAATATAGATCCAATGTATTTTAACATTTTTAAGGTTAACACGATTTCCTATATCTTATTTATTTATATGTACATTAATGTATTGTATGGTAATGGTATAATGTCGCAAGTGAAGTGTAGTTAGGTCAGTCAATGACAGTATAGCTTTAAAGTTTAATTATTACTGCTGTCACATAGTGGTAAATGAGCTCTATATTAATAGCTCCATTCAGCACATATTTCATCTTGATAAAGCTTGGTATTGAAACCAAGCGAAAGCGCTTGATTCCAATTGTTTTTCTGGTTTAATGAAAGATTTTATGCTGTATAGCGAACTTTTTAATGTTTATTTTAAGACAAGAACAATAAAGTCTGCTCCATTCTAACGTTTCTCCAACGGTCTGGTTCTTCGCACAGTGGAAGTGTTGCTTTGGTGTGAATTGCTTCGTTTTTGTATTATTGCTTCCGTGTAAGACCAATCTAGTCTTACACGGAAGATTAGTAAATCCGGAGGATAGTATATACATCGAGTAAGTGCAACATGGAATGGGTACAATTCAAGAGTATACACAGCAAAAGTAACATATTTAACAGTTGGATATATTACAGGTATAATAATAAATTAACAAAAATAGACATTTCATAGCTGATGTCCTTCAAGGATGCATCGGCAGTCCTCACATATGGGTTGTCCTGCCTCAGGCAGCCCTTCGGTCGGCCGGATTCCAAAGTCTGGGTCCGGCGTCGGCTGATGTCGCCCTTTCCCCGACGTCAGAGCGCCTGGGGTATAAAAGCGTCAGCCGACACCATCTTCCTCAGTCTTTCTTGCCGCGTGGTGCCCGAAGCAGAAGCAGTTCGCAAGTGCCAGTCGGCCAGCTCCTGTAATTCAGCTAACCGAAGACTTCAAAAGCTAAGTACCCCGTTGGGGTCTCTTTCTTGCCTCAGCCGATGTCAGATAAAGTTAATAATTGCTTAACTTGTGGGAAACAAATACCTCATAAGGATTTCCACTCTTACTGCCTCCCCTGCCTAGGCCCAGACCACGACGTCTTGGCCTGTTCAGCCTGTGTTTCCTTCAATTGACGCACTCTCAGGCGTCGGGCGGAGTTTGCAGAGGAATTTTTTGGGGCTAGTTTCTCCTACAACATGCCGTCGGAGACTCCGACTCCTCATTTAGCCAAGAAACGGAAGGACAAGGACCGACACACGCAGACCGCGGTTTCGGCTGAAAGCACGGCTAGGCCTACCGCGAGTGTCTCGGTCTCGGCTGAAACCGAGTCCTTGGTACTTCCGACTACCGAAACCGCTCAACCGACAACCTCGGCCCCGGAGGCCCCTACTGAGTTGGTTATTGAATTTCCTTCAGAAACTGGTGTCTTGGAAACTTCCGACACCATTCCTCTAGACAAAACTACACCAGCACATGGTGCAGCCAGGCCTCCTGCTTCCATGTCTATAAAGGCTTTCACCAGGGCTAAAACTGCTAAACACACAAAAGCTATGCCTCCCAGGGTTATTCCTCAGGGACCCTCTACAGGTTCACAGATTCTAAGTTTAGCAGAGGACCTTATTTCCTTAATTAGGGGCTCTCAGCCCCATCCGGACAGGAGCTCTCAACCTCCTCTAGACAAAAGGCCCAGGGTTGAGGCCTCTGATCCCCACTCCTCAGATGAGGCCTCTGATGGCTCTGCCCTCTCTGACTACCAGGAGGAGGCTTTTTCGGCCTATGAGGATTCTGATGCAGAGGAATCTATTCCCTCGGCCTCCCTTCCTGAATAACTATCCTTCGAGGAGACCCTACACACTATGAGAGAGCATTTCAAATGGCAGGGCCAGGAATTCTCTGATTCCAGGAAGAGATTAAGGACTTTTCTGCATTTACCTCAGCATAGACCTTTGGCTATTCCTCCTGTTTTGAATGTCATTGATGATGTGTACTCTGAGTCTACATAACCCCTGACACTCTTCCTCCGGCTCCTGTCAAACCCGATAGGTACTACAGGGTCCCGGACTCGCATCATTTTCTTTACAAGGCCCACTCTGCTGATCCAGAAACTATTTCCCAGGGCCCTAAAGGGGTTGCAGCTGCCACTTCTAAAAATCCACTTCCCTCTGAAAGGGAGTCCAGGGCTTTAGAGAGATGGGGTAAAAAAGTGTATACTTCTGCTACTCTTTCTATGAGGGCATTAAAATTGTCAATTTCATATGATACAGTACCAAGAGTATTTGTTAGATGAATTGGCTTTAGAGAGATGGGGTAGAAAAGTGTATACTTCTGCTACTCTTTCTATGAGGGCATTAAAATTGTCAATTTCATATGATACAGTACCAAGAGTATTTGTTAGATGAATTGCATAAGAAACTGTCTTCTCCTGAACCCCTAGATCGCAAATCACTTCAGGATCTGGTGAATAACTCCCAGCAGGTTAGCAACCATTTCTTACAGTGTGGTTATGATGCATTGGAAGCTTCATGTAGGTCAGCTATG
The DNA here is from genome assembly GCF_019279795.1 of Protopterus annectens. Lineage (NCBI taxonomy): Eukaryota > Metazoa > Chordata > Ceratodontiformes > Protopteridae > Protopterus > Protopterus annectens. Next base: position 600,025,084 of record NC_056739.1, on the reverse strand, counting down.
ACAGGTGCAGTCATACGTAGGCATGCTTGGCTGAAGGAACAATCTCTGCCAGACCATGTTAAAGCAAAGCTTCTGGATGCTCCACTGGAAAAGCAAAAGTTATTTGGCTCCACTGCTCAGGAGGTCTTAAAGAAATTTGAGGAAAAGTCAAAATCTGTACAAACAGTCAAAGATTTTCTCCAAGTCCAACCACCAAGATTCAGCAGAAATTGGCCTACCAAGAACTGGTCCTTTCCAGGCGCAGAGAGATTTCAGAGAGGCAAGAACAGGCGTGCCAGAGGTAGAGGGCAAGCTAGAGGCTCCTACAGAGGACGTCAATGGCAGCCTCCCAACCAGAGAGGTAGTGCAGGACCTGCAACTGCTGCACAAGGACAGACTCAATGACTTTACTATGACTCCGCCAACCAGGGCTCAATTAGAAGCACCTTTGGGCGGAAAGCTTTCTTTATTCTCAGAAAATTGGCACAGTATTACAAGGGACAAATGGACACTGCAAATAATAGACAAAGGATACAGGTTCCATTTTCACACATTGCCAAAACGAAAAGGCATGCCAGACCTGCCACCAAATCAAAAGGCAGAGGCTTTGAAACAAATCACCAGCTTAATGCAAATGAAAGCTATAGAAAAGGTTCCTCTTTCAGAACAAGGCCAAGGATTTTATTCCAGACTATTCCTTGTTCCAAGAAAAGAAAAACAATGGAGGCCTATTATCGACTTGTCCGCACTGAATACTTATCTCATTGTGCCAAAATTCAAAATGCTGACTCTACAGCAACTCCTTCCCATGCTGGGCAAGGGGTCTTGGCAGGTAACTCTGGACCTCAAGGAGGCATACCTGCATGTCCCTATCAGACAAAGTTGCAGAAGACACCTCAGATTTCTTGCAGGTTCAGAGCATTATCAATTCTCAGCATTGCCCTTTGGCTTATCTACTGCGCCCAGAGTATTCACAAAATGCCTGGCATCAGTAATTGCACACTGCAGACTTCAGGGGATTCAAATATACCCATATCTGGACGACTGCCTTATACAAGCAGACAGCCAACAAACTTTGTTGAAACACTTGAATTATGCCATCCACCTACTTCAGGCCTTGGAATATACAGTCAACATTCACAAATCAAGACTTGTTCCATCCCAAAGATTAACTTTTCTGGGTGCGGATCTAGACACAACCAACCAAATGGCTTTTCTCACAGAAGAAAAACAAAGACAACTACCAGATTACTTCAAGAATCTGACAAGACAAACTCAGCTGACTGCAAGGAAAATCCTGCAGGCCCTGGGTTACATGGCATCTTGCATTCTTCTGATTCCACAAGCAAGGCTGCATATGAGGAAACTACAATGGTACCTAAGCAGTTTATGGACTCAGCACAGTCACAGCTTAGAAACTTTGATCCCACTCATTCCACGCCTCCAAAAGGAATTTCTGTGGTGGGCTCAAGCAAGCCAGTCGAACAGGGGTCTGCCCTTCAGCAAACCAATAGCCAGCCAAACCATTACAACGGATGCTTCAGACCACAGTTGGGGAGCACACATGGAGGGCAGATGTATTCAAGGACTATGGTCACAAAAGGAGCTACACATGCACATAAACCAAAAGGAAATGCTGGCAGTGATACATGCAATCGAGGCCTTCAAACTCTTTCTGCATCAAGGCCACCTGCTAATAAGGACAGACAACACCACAGTTATGTGGTACATAAACAAGCAAGTAGGTACCCATTCCTACCCTCTTTGCAGACTGGCAATGAATCTATGGGAACTTTCCCTGAAACTCAATATAGAGCTGCAATCACAGTTTGTGCCAGGAAAAGACAATATACTGGCGGACAGCCTAAGCAGAAATATCATGGATGCACACGAATGGATGTTGCACCCCAACATCTTCCTTCAGATAACGCAATCATGGGGGAGGCCGGACATAGATCTTTTTGCTTCCCACCACAATCATCAGCTGAAGAAATTCTGCTCAAGGACATACCACCCACAAGCATGGAAAGTGGACGCCTTCTCTTTCAGCTGGAGAACTCTAACAGTGTATGCATTTCCACCTCTTCCATTAATGACCAAGGTCTTACTGAAGATCAGGACAGAGCAGCCAAAAGTGATTCTGATAGCTCCGGATTGGCCAAGACAGCACTGGTACCCACTGTTAAAGAGCATGTCACGCACAAAACCGTGGCCTCTTCCTCAATGGCCACTTCTCCTGACACAGCACAATTACAAAACTCTGCATTCCAACCTGAAAACCTTGCAACTAACAGCCTGGAGAATACCTTGACTCCTTCCCAGGATAAGCTATCCAAGAAAGTGAAGGATATCCTCATGGAAGCTCGCCGGCCTTCCACAAGAAAGGCTTACTCAGCAAAATGGAAAAGATTCCGCACCTGGAGCAAAACAAAGGGCCTAGATGCGACAGTGATGAACATGGCACATATCCTGGAATACTTGGCAGAAATGCTCCACAATGGCCTGTCTTACTCTTCCATTAAAATTCATACTTCAGCAATTTCAGCAGAATACAATACTGATCCACCTGTCTTCTCTCATCCTCTCCTAAGACAGTTTCTAAGAGGAATTAAAAACATCAATCCTCCAAGGAAACCACCAGTGCCTACATGGGACCTTAACTTCGTGTTGGAAAAACTAACACTGCCTCCCTTTGAACCAGCAGCATCTTCAGAACTACAGTTCCTGTCTTGGAAGACTGCCTTCCTTCTGGCCATAACCTCAACAAGAAGAGTATCTGAGTTACAGGCCCTCATGGCAGTACAGCCATTTCTTATTTTTCATCAGGACAGAGTTTCATTGAGAACCAATCCTTCATTTATGCCAAAGGTGGTATCCAGGGTCTCATTGAACCAAGCTATTCACCTGCCTACCTTCTTTCCAAATACACAAAACAAAGGGGAGAAACTTCTGCATACCCTGGACATTCACAGACAGTTGCGCTACTACTTGGACAGAACTAAAAGTTACAGAAAAACTGACCAGCTGTTTGTAGCATATGCTGCTGGTGCACAAGTAAAAGCAATTTCCAAACAGACAATTTCAAAATGGATAGGAAATTGCATTCGTTTTTGTTACTCCTTTCATGGCAAAACTGTGCCAGCTAACATTAGACCTCATTCCACCAGAGCCACAGCCACCTCCACAGCCTTCTTAAGAGGGGTGGCTACCAAGGACATTTTAGAAGCTGCTACGTGGAGCTCCGTGCATACATTTTCCAAGCATTACAATTTACCTTTATATTCCAGATCCAGAGCAGGCTTTGCTACGGCAGTCCTGCAGGGCATTTTAGCTACACCTTCCTTTACATAGATCCTACCACCCTCAGATTGGCTATGGTATTCTACCCATATGTGAGGACTGCAGATGCATCCTTGAAGGACATAGTACAGTTTTGTACCTACCATAAATGTAGATGTCCGATAGGTATGCATCTGCAGTCAGGTTTACCCTCCCTCCTTCCCCTCTGTGGTTTTTTTTGGGTACTTATCCCTCTCATAGCTAGCTGGGGTTATCTATTATGGTGTATTTGTTTTATATATATATAAATATATATATATTTTTCTGTGCATGTTTGGAATTTATTGCATTTCTCCAAATTTAGCTTTCCTTAGAGGGCACCTGGCATCTGGGGCAAGAAAAACTGAGGAATATGGCGTCGGCTGACGCTTTTATACCCCAGGCGCTCTGACGTCGGGGAAAGGGCGACATCAGCCGACGCCGGACCCAGACTTTGGAATCCGGCCGACCGAAGGGCTGCCTGAGGCAGGACAACCCATATGTGAGGACTGCAGATGCATACCTATCGGACATCTACATTTATGGTAGGTACAAAACTGTACTTTTCTGACTGTAGGAACAGTAAAGCTTACACATGACATTAATACATAGTAAAATGTTAAATATCAGTGTTAGTAATAAGCAGTTGTTATTAGGTTTTGAGAGGAGGAGACGAGATGCAGGTGCAATTACCATTAAAAGTTGCCTTGACTCCGTTTTTGTTTTCAGTCCATCCCCAGTCGTAGGATTAAATCTGCTGCACCCAATTAGAATTCCCTAATGAGCCTCTCTTGGGAAGTATATCAAGTCACTGTCCCTAGTGTGCAACTCTGTCACTGGAGCGGTTTCAGTTTTGGCTATATTTTTTTGTATTAGTTTCCCCACTATGAAGGCCTGCAGCCCTGTGATGTGATTGCTTTCTGCTCATCTTAGTAAGTCTTGTCACAGCATTGCAACAATAGTGAATCTGTGTATTGATTACCTTTACATTGCCCAGCTGGTCGGAATACCCCATGTTCTAAATACCTTGGGCTTTTTTCACTGTCATAAAGTTTGACTATATTGATGTCCTTTGGAATGAACCAGCTGCTCTTCTCTAAGGACAGTCTGATTATTTTTAAACTAATCATTCAGGGTAACAAACCAATTTTAAGGGGATTAACTTTCCTCATAAATATGAACTGGGTTGATCAAACTTCTGGGATTCTCACAAATTTGTTCCAAGGCCATCAAGGCTCTTTGAGGCAAATAATGCTGAGTCCTTGCTGACAAATCCTTCTGCATCTGAAACATTTCTCTCCTAATGGAATTCCAAGCTTTCCAACTCTGCTTTCATTAGTGTAAGAGAGCACAGGCCATTACTTTGCTATTGTTAAGCCTCTGCTTATGAAAATGACTGCTCTTGAGTGATACATGTGTGATTCTTAACACCTGTGGCTAAGGTAAACAGCATGTCATATGCATATGCAAGCAGCTTCCTCTGTATTCAGTCTACCAGCACAGGTTTAATTCCATTATCCTTGTTAATTATATGAACAGGTAAAACACAAGATTGAAGCGGTAGGTGGAGAATGGGCATCTGTGCTAATGCCATGGAGAAGAACTGTCTCTGTGGCAGAGCAGGATAATGACCTGACTGCGACTCAGGCAGCCCAAGTTCTAAGAATGACTTGAACTTAGAAGGAACCACATGGAGAAGGTGAGCCTGAGTGATTGGCGTGGCTCATTCAACCAGGTCACTCATTTACCAACACTTTCTTGTGGATCTCTGTACTTGGCACCAAACTGATAACGTTACTCGCATGTGTATTAACACTGAAATGTATAATTTGAAATTATTGTGTGTTAATTTTGATATGAAAAAATAATGTAACTCTCAAACCGCAGCTGAAAAGGGTCTTTTTTGGATCACTACTGAGGCTAACAAACATAAATAAATAAATATTTCCAAAACAGTGGCGATGGCCTGTCTTGTGCACAGAAGGGTGGTTTGTAGCTGGGAGGCGGTTTAGGCCCCAACAGTGACACAGGTGTACATCTTCATTGTTAGGGTTGGGGTTGTGTTATACAGAAATCCCATGAGCTCGGCTCCCCCTTGTAGAGAGACACAAGGCTATGGATGTGGGTACATTGGGTAGTTCTCAACCTGGAGCTAGTTAGGATTCGTCCTTTAACATGGAGGCCTGATTAGGGTTGGTGAAATCAGATCCGCAGACTTATGCAACATGTTAAGATAGGACATAGGCAAGCACAATGCTTTCCTGGATGGAGGTTCCCTCAGGCTGTTTTTTTTACCCCGGTGAAAATGAAGACTCCTCCCTCCAGAGAGAACAGATGCACTCAAATCCTATATCCAGGGGGAGGGAAGCAAAACGAATGTTTAAAAAAAAAAAAATATATATATATATATATATATATATATATATATATATATATAAAATGCCATGGAGAGCACATAGTTATGCCTAATCATAGCAGTGGATGCTGAGTTTAATGCCCCAGTAAGTCTGAATTAGTCAGGCACACGTCATTGCGAACCAGTTCATTTTGTCTAAGGCCTTCTTGGTATATAAGGATATCATTGCTGAAAGATCAGCTTCCCTAGTTTATTGCCACGAGGGTCTCCTTCAGTGATCTGACATAATTATGGTAATTTCACATCACAAAACCTATCTGCTTGCTCCTTAACAAAGGGCGCCACACTCTGATCATCCTCCCTGCAAAAACCTTGGCTGCCTGACTTACTCAAGAAAGAAGCCAGGGGGATTTTGCAAGAATAGGGCCCTTAGCTGGTTTCAGAATAATGGAAATAGTCCTTTGTAGCAAAGGGACATGAAGACCACACCATCTTCCATGAGGGGATGTTTATGAACTTAACAACTCGGGTTCAAAACTGTCAGGCTCAGACACTTTGTGTAACAGGAGTGCTTGAATGCCCTCTTTTATTTATTCTACTAATTAGTGATAGAGATTAGTTGAGCTGGCTGATTTGGTTGAATATTACAGAAGGATAACTTGTCTACAAGTACTTTTCCAGGGAAACCACCCAGTGGGCCATTTCTGAAGTTAGAAGAACTCCCCCTTAGCAGTCACTTTCAGACAGAGCATCAGTCTTCCTGTGGTTTTGATTCCTTCTCTTCCTCTTTTTGAAACCGAGCATTACCGAACATTTCATCTTTGATTTCCATAGGTAGTTTACTGGTGATTATATAGGTTTATAGGTTCATGGATAAGTACGAGGCTAGCTGCCCTTGCAGGCCATTTTAGTCCTAGCCAGTTTCCCTGTTTGTGCTAGAAATGACCTATCCCATTTGGTTATATATATTGCCTAACCTGTTCCGTGATTGGTAATTGTTTATTACCCCTAATGAGAATAACTGTGATCATATTATAGACTGTTTGAAGGGACCCATGGATTGCATAAAGCATTCAGGAGGAGCTTCTGTCCATTAGTAGTACAAGTGTCATTCCAGGGTAAATTTTCGTTTTCCCATCCATAGAGCTAAATTTTGCTTGAATATGGACAGGGATGAATTTTGTTTTTTTGTGGTGGATGGAGAGTCTGCTGCACAGCAACAGTATTCTCTGTGAAATGTAATTGTCCCTTCAAACCATTATGTTAATGTTGCAGAAGAGGTTTACATCCCTAGATCGAGTATTTCTGATACCATTTGACTTGCTGATGTGCAGTAAATCCACCAGTAATGAGTCAGAGGATGCCGTGTATGCCAGACACTGGTCACCTCTTAGCAGTCTGTAGGACACCGAATATATTGACAGGGCTTTAAGTCTGTCCCATGTAAGATATGTTTAGGCCTTGTATACTGTTAGTAAGGTATCTCTGTGCGCATTCCAATTGCTGCATGTGTCTGGACAGATAAATGCCAAATGGGGACATTATACTGAATGATTGGCTTGATGACAGAGTAAAGGGGAACAGTGAATTCCCTAGATCAAGACACTATCCCTTTGTTTATAGGATGTGCAGTATAGAAGGATTTTATTACAACAGTGGGCATATATTGGTCAAAAGGTAGGTTGCTGTTCACATAAGTTCCCAAATTCTGAACAACTGAATCAGCTGTTATGGGCATGTTGTTAATGTGGTAGTTCCTTGGGTAGCTGACTTCCCAAATACAGTAATGCATTTTATGGCACTTACTTTCTGTCCATGATTTTGCCACCAATTATTTATTTGGGACAAACCTTTGTGAAGGATGGCCTTGTCATTTAGAGATTGAAAGACTGCTCCTAGCTTGCAGTCATTTGCAGACTTAGCCAGCTAGACCTTTTGGTTCTGTTTGTATACCTGGGTCACTAGCATTACATACAGCAGTTTACCCGCTGTGCTGAGTGACTTGCAGCTGTTGCTGCATTTTTGTTCCAATTCATATATTAAATGTTTCCTAAGGAAGTCAAAGCTCTACTACCAGATGAATGACTATACTAATAGCTAGCTTCAAGAGTATTATAACTATAGATATTTGTGCTGCTTTGTCTGTTTTGTTTATTTTACTATTTGATAACTGAGTAAGCAGTCTGGTCTATAGACCTCTTTCATCCATGACCTGAGTTCAGTGAGCAAAGAGGCAACAGAATGTGAGAAATAAGCAGTGTGTGTTGTTAAATTAATGTTCAACATAAGAGAGAGATTACTGTCGACAGTTAACATTTGACAGCAAATTCAGCACACCTCCTGTGGGTATAGATGCATACAAAGTATAATAATTGCATTGCATACTGATAATAGCAATAAGTCACAGTGGTACGTTGGATAAAGTTGTCGCCTCACAGCAAGAGGTTCCATTGTTCAATTTCAGGCTAGGGTGCCTTTTGTGCAGAGTCTGCATCTCCTTACTGGGTTCACGTAGGTTTCCTGCAGGTATTCTGGTTTCCTCCTACATTCCCAAAGACATGCAGCAGGTGGATTGGACACTCTAAATTGGCTATAGGTATGAATGTCCATGCTAGTGTATGGTGTGGAAGAACTACTGTGGTTGTGCTAGACATCTGGCAGTGTGAACCTTGGGTCTAGATAATTGTCATTGTTGAAGTGACACCCTGACCCCATGTGCAGAAGTGGGGAAAAAGTGGTCGTGGATGGATGGACGGAATAGCAATAGTGTCAAAGTAGGAGAGTTTCTCAGATTCAGACTAAGGTTGTAGCTTGCATAATCATAAGAGAGCTTAGCCATCGTTAAGCAAGCAATTGCATTTGAATTCTGCTTTGATATATTCATGTAGACCATCTTTGAAGAGTTTTTGTGGCTCTTGATTTTACCATCAGAACGTACCTTTTCCAGACTAACACATCCTCTTTCTTAGGAGTAGAACTTTCTTTGGTCTGCAAACATTTAACTTGCTCCCAGGTCCACTGCACTTCGGAGGTTTAAATGATGACCTTTCTTTCCAATTATTTTGTGTTTTCAATTAATTTTTTAGCTGTTCTGATTGGTTACTATTAACAGCTGAATCCAGCACACTATAATCATAACAGAAAAAAAAGGAAAATGCAAATGTATATCGATCAGAGAACCTTTTTTAAGTTGTGTGCGTGTTCATCTTTATTACCATGTGCCAGTCTTCTCTGCGCCCCAAGTTCTAGTAAGTCTCTAGCCTCAAACCTGACTGTGTTTGTGGCCAGCTGGTAAGGTGAGGTAATTAGGGTCTGGGTGCCCTCATTCTTAGGTCTTCACCTGATGTCAGACTTGCAGGTATCAACATCCTTCCCCAAGAAGAGACGTGTAACCATTCATTCTCTCTTGGTGACTGTCTAAGCCTGAGCTCATTGTAGTTCAGGAAACAAGACCCTTGTACTAGTTGGAAAACTCCTCTTTAAAAAAAAAAAAAAAAAAAAAAAAAAAAAAATCTGCTGTTAATACTAGCAGTTACTTTTAACTTTTTAAACCTTCCTGCCTTCCTTCAGGTTATGATAAATCCTGTATTGTCCCTGCTTGGAGCATGGGTATCTTTTCAACTTTGATTAACTCTTCCTTGTTGCATTATAAATGATTGTGCCATTTAAGTAAAAGTACTATATCATTGGTTAGCCAGTGTTGGTTTATCTGTAGGTAATTAGTTTAAAAAATCATTATTTTTGAATGCATTCATGGCTGATGGAGTTGAGGTTGTTGCTTGCAGAAGAAGAAACCTGTGTAGGCTATTGTGTGCATTTTTCAGGACCTGAAATAAAACATTTCATTTTAGTTTTAATGTTATGTTATAGCAGTTTTTCCCTCTTGGTGCATTTATGGTAGCTCAAGATCGCTTGTCCTGCTGTTTCGTATGAGACAGAGCCAATCTGTAGTAATGCTCTTCTCTTCTATTTTCTGTCACTAAAAATAACAACATGAATGAGGAACTGAGAGACAAGCTTGAGAGATTTGTTCTTATTTTTGTGTGCTGCAGTTCTTCTGAACCGTTTTGCATAAAATACAGACACACTCTGAAATGATTATTTTACTTGTTGGTTTGACTAAAAGTACACATGTGCTTGATAAAGACACATTTGATTCTTTAAATATCTGAATACAGAAGTAATCTGCTGTTGATTGTAAAAGTCATTGCTGCGGTGCTTTCATTGGTAAAACAGGACTAACCATGGGCAGACATCTGCCTTCCAGCCTGCTGTCTGATGTCCCTAAGTGGCATGAGATCATAGCCTTTGCCAGCTGATGAAAGTACAGGAGTAGAGTAGAACACACAACATTCACCAGTTCATTTTCTGCACTGAAGTCAATAGTCAGTTACATTAACTTATTAGTTTATCTGTTACCTTGGCTGATCTTGTAAGTAGACTTTCTGAGTTTTTTTTTTTTTTTTTTATATTTCCTAAAATTGACCTTGCTAGCTGGAGGGGGCATTCTGTAATGGAGTCAGGCCTTATTAAATTGCAATAGAGAAAGCATAGTACTGGATGGGTAAGAAAATGTATACATCTGCCACCTTGGAAAGCTGGGCCATCAGCTACCAAGCACTTATGGTTTGTACCTGGCTTTTCATATGGCAGATACTATTGACTGAGAAAATTGCTGATGTCTCCTGTAAAGAAAAAAAAAACTGCTGTCCGACAGAAAATGTTTCCAAATGTGATAAAATGTTATTACAACCCTATGTGATGTTCTTCTTGTTTCACTGTTGCAGTCATCACACTTGGGTTATCTGCAGGTAGCCCTATGTTGGCCCGAATATCAGAGACTTAGTATTTCTGTGTCAGTTGCTGTCGCTTCAGGACTGATGTCAGGTCGTCAGGGATATAAAAACAGGCATCAGTCTTTCTTGCCAAGGAGCCCGAAGCAGAAGCAGTTTGTATGAGTGCCTGTCGGCCGCTACCTGAGTTTTCGTTTCTGAATTGAATCATCCTGAAGACTTCTAAAGCTAAGTACCCCGTTGGGGATCCTTTTTTCTTGCTCTAACCGATGTCAGAAAAAGTTAACAATTGTCTCGCCTGTGGAAAGTACCACACCGAGATTTCCATTCTTACTGAGTCACTTGTTTAGGTCCTGACCACGATGTACCTTACTGTCAGTTTTGTGCTTTGTTCAGCGCCTGAACTATTCATCGTCGGGCCCTTATTGTCACTAAATACTTTCACGTTCGATCTCCGTATTCCGAAATGGCTTCGGTAAGCCATCCGTCTACCGATCTTCCGAAAAAACATAAGGATAAAGACAGAGACAGACCTCACAGGTCCAAAACTGCCGACCGACGCTTCCGTTAAGCTAGTCACCAGTTCGCCGGTACTCGGTGAGGCGCTTTCGCAGCCCCTGATGCCCGCTTTGATGGATTTATAGGCTGCTGTTGAGACCTGTTCGGAATCCGGTATGTTGCGAGACTCTTCTTTGACTATGGAACCTGCAGATGTCTCTACCTTGGATGGGTCTGGAGCCGCTGTGCAGGCATCGGCTTCCGAGGAAGTTCTTCACATTACCGATATTCGACAGAAACTGATTAATTCTTTCGCGTCTTTCAGTTCTCTCTAAAACTACCAAGTTTCTAAGGCCAAGTGTACAAGCTACGCCTAAAAAACAGACAACCCAAACTCAAGCGCCTGCTTCCTTGCCACAATCTCAAATGCTTAAAATGGCAGAAGACCTGATCATGCTGATTAGGGGAAGCCAGCCTTCCCCTGGTAAGAAAGAGACCTGTCCCCAGCAACTTTAACTGACCAAGAGTCTGACGACTCTGAGGTTTCTGAATACGAAGACATGCCTTTATCTACTTATGAGGATTCAGATGCAGAGGAATCCATTCCTTCTGCTTCCCCTCCAGAGGATTTTTCTTTTTGTGAAACCCTACATGCTTTAAGAGAGCATTTCCACTGGGAATGCCAGGATTATCCTCAGTCCAAAAAGAGGCTCAGGAAATTTTTAGATTTGCCACAGCATAGACCCTTGGCTATCCCTCCTGTTCTGGATGTTGTTTTTATGGAATCCAGTCTAACTCCTGATACTTTACTCCTTGCTCCAAGGAAACCAGACCAGCATTACAGAATCCCTGACTCTCTCAAATTCCTTTTCAGAAATCCTACTGCTGACCCAGAGGTCATCTCCCAAGGGCCTAAAGGCATAAAAGCAACTACAGCTAAGAATCCCACCCCTTTGGACAGGGATTCCCGAGCTTTAGACAGATGGGATAAAAAAGTATACACGTCTGCAACTGTCGTCATTAGGGCCTTGAATTGCCAGTTCCACATGTTGAAATGCCAGCAACATATTATGGAACTTATTAAGCAAAAATTTTCAACCTTTCCTGATTGTGCAGAACATAAAGAATTACAGGAGCTTATGCATTCTGCAAGCCAAGTCAGGAAGCATACCTTGCAATGTGGGATGACGCCCTAGAAGCATCTTGCAGGGCAGCAGTCACAGGTTCTGTACTTAGAAGGCATGCTTGGCTTAAGTGCCAGACCATGTCAAATCAAAATTACTGGATGCTCCTGTAAACAAGGACAATCTATTTGGCACCAAAGCAGAAGAGGTTCTAAAAAAGATGGAAGAAAAGGCTAAGTCTATGCAGGCAGTCAAATATTTTTTGCAAGTGCAGCCTCCAAGATTCAGTAGGCATTGCCCCTCGAAACATTGGTCCTTTCCAGCCCCCTCAAAGCCTTCTCAATCTAGACGTAGGGGGGAAACAGACCCCCCCCCCCAGATTGCAGTTTCAGAGTTTGCAGAGATCTAAGCAATGGAGTACCTCCACTTCTAAAACAGGGAGTGCTAAGACACCCCCTTACAGATAGAATTCACAATGATTTCTCAGCTCCACTCCTTGCCTCTGCCCAATTGCTTGTGCCCCTAGGAGGAAAAGTTGCCCACCATGCAAAAAACTGGACCTTCATCACCAAAGACCGATGGGTCCTCAACATTGTATCCCAGGGGTACAAATTTTACTTCCACACACTGCCAACCCTAAAAGCTTTCCCAGACCTCCCTCCAAACCAGTGGGCAGAGACACAAAACCAAGTAAAATCCTTGCTTTCCAAAAGGGCAATTCATCCTGTTCTTGCTGAACAGATAGGTCAAGGGTTTTATTCCAGACTTTTCCTGGTACCCAGAAAAGAGGGCACTTGTCGCCCAATCCTAAATCTTTCCATTCTAAACACCTTTCTGGTGGTACCAAAATTCAAAATGCTCACCTTTCAGCAGCTTCTTCCTTTGCTGTCCAAAGATGCCTGGTTAGCCACCCTAGACCTAAAAGATCCCTATCTGCACATCCCTATCAGGGACTTGTGCAGGAAATATCTACGTTTCAGGGCAGCATCTATGCATTATCAGTTCTCTGCACTTTCCTTTGGCTTATCCACTGCTTCCAGAGTCTTCACAAAATGCCTGGCTCCAGCCATTGCCTATTGAGACAGGGAAAGATTCAAATATACCCTTACTTGGACGATTGTCTGATTTCAGGCAGACAGGAGAAGCTGTTGCAGCACCTGACATTTGTAAAGGACCTTCCTACCTCCCTGGGGTACACTATTAATGAAAGGAAATCAAAACTAGTCCCCAGTCAAAAGATTGTATTCCTGGGAGCAAGCTTGGACACAGCATCCCAGATGGCATTCCTTACTCCAGAAAAACAAGCCTATCTAACAAGCTGCTTCGCTCAAATGGCCACCAGAACCCAGCTATCCACAAGGAAAATCCTGCACGCTCTAGAGTTCATGGCCTCTTGCATTCTACTCATTCCATATGTCAGACTGCATATGAGGAAACTTCAGTGGTACTTAAAAAAAAGTCTTTGGTGCCAACATTCTCAGGACCTGGATACCGTCATACCTTGTCTAAGGACAGAGTTTCTTTGGTGGCCAGCAGCATGTAACCACAACAAGGGACTTCCCTTTACACAACCTCATGTCGCCCAGACCCTAGCCACAGATGCATCAGTCTATGCTTGGGGGGCACATCTGGACGACAAGTGCATTCATAGCCACTGGAGCCCAAGTCAAATTCATCTGCACATCAACCAAAAAGAGATGCTAACTGTTCAGCTTGCTCCGACAGCTTTCAGATCCCTACTCTCACCAGGACCCCTGCTAATAAAAAACGACAACACCACAGTGATGTGGTACATTACCAAGCAGGAGGGAACCCACTCTTACCCCCTCTGCAGGCTGGCCATGACCCTGTGGAACACGGCTTTTATGCATGCATATTCAGCTGCAAGCTAAATTCCTGCCAGGCAAACAAAACTCTCTGGCAGACAACTTAAGCAGAAATCTCCTAGACCCACACAAGTGGCAATTAGACCAACACTTTCAACCTCCTAACCCAGAAATGGGGGACCCCGGAGGTGGACCTTTTTGCCTTCCCCTACAATCACCAGCTCAGCAAATTCTGCACCAGGACACCTCACAGCAGGGCCTGGAAAGTGGATGCCCTATCCTTCCAGTGGGTAAACCTCTCAATTTATGCATTTCCCCCTCTGCCTTTTCCTTACAAGAGTATTACTCAAGACAAGACGGAAAAGACTAAGGGCAATCCTGATTGCCCCAGACTGGCCACGCCAGCACTGGTACCCACTACTGCACAGTCTGTCACCGGTGCCACCATGGCACCTACCACAGATACCAACCCTCCTCACTCAGCAGGAGGGACAGATCTTGCATCCGCAACTGCAAACTCTGAACCTTGCAGCCTGGCTTATTCCTTGAATTCTTCCCCAGTGCCCAGCCTAAGCAAGCAGGTGTCGGACGTCATTCTTGAAGCCAGAAGATCCAGTACAAGGAAATCCTATGATGATAAGTGGAAAAGCTATTGTTCCTGGATTCAATCTAAAGGAGCAGACACAGCACTGCCCTCCTTACCTAGCAGATATACTCCACAGAGCCCTCTCCTTCTCTTCCATTAAGATCCATGCCTTTGCCATCTCGGCTCATTACAACACTGAGCCACCTCTGTTCTCTCACCCTCTTATCAAACAGTTCCTGAGAGGGGCCAACAACTTAAGGCCACCAAGGAGAGCCCCCACACCTGCTTGGGACCTTAACTTTGTGCTGTCAAAGCTCCCCCCCCCCTTTAGCCTGCAGCGTCAGCAGAGTTAAAATTCCTCTCTTGGAAAACAGCCTTGCTTCTGGCCATCACTTCAGCTAGAAGAGTGTCTGAGCTGCAAGCACTTATGGCTGCAGAACCCTTCATTATTTTTCATGCTGACAGGGTAGCCCTCAGGACTAACCCTATTTTTATGCCTAAAGTGGTGTGCAGTGTGGCTCTCAACCAATCTATCCATTTGCCAACCTTCTTCCCTAATCCTCAAAATAAAGGGGAAAGGATCCTGCACTCTTTAGACGTGCACAGACACCTCAGATTCTACCTTGATAGGACTAAGCCATTCAGGAAATCTGACCAGTTACTAGTCAGCTTTGCACCAGGGGCGGAGGGCAAGACCATATCATATCAAACCATATCCAAATGGATAGCACACTGTGTCCTTTTCTGTTACAAACACCATGGGAAACCACCTCATCTGGGGGTCAGAACGCATTCCACTAAGACAACTTCAGCCTCTACAGCATTCCTCAGAGGAGTCCCTACCAGGGACATTCTGGAAGCTGCTACCTGTAGTTTTATTCACACCTTCACCAGGCATTGCCACCTGCCTATCTTTTTCAAATCCAGGGTGGGTTTTGCAACAGCAGTCCTGCAGGGCATACTAGCCAGCCCCAACTCTTCTTGACTGCCTCCTTCCATTCTTCAGCTTTGGGAATCAACCCAAGTGTGATGACTGCAGCAGTGAAACATGAAGAACATAGTACAGTTGTGTACACTTACCATAAATGTAGATGTTTGAGTGTATTCACTGTTGCAGTCCTGGTTTCCCACCCTCCAGCCCCCTTGTCTCTCTCTCTTTTTTTTTTCTATCTCTCTTACTCACCCCTTGCAGTGCTATTGGTAATTACTTTTTACTGGTGGTGTCTTTTCCACCATAACATAGCTCCCTATTTGGGGGGCTCCTGACATTTGGGGCAAGAAAAACTGGTGTAATGGCGTCGGCTGCCTGTTTTTATACCCCTTACGACCTGACGTCAGTCCTGAAGCGACAGCAGCCGATGCAGAAATACTAAGTCTCTGGTATTCGGGCCTACTGAGGGCTACCTGCAGACAGATAACACAAGTGTGATGACTGCGACAGTGAATACACTCGAACATCTACATTTATGGTAAGTGTACACAACTGTACTTTCTCGTCCCTGGATTTCTGCTGCAGGGTCTGTACTATGAAGGTGTGCATGTCTGAATATTCCAGCCTTTCCCTGAAATGTGGAAGGCCTTTTCCTTAGAGCTTCCCTAGAAAAAAATAATTTGTTTAGGAGCCCCCAGACATATCTTATAGAAGCTGAAAGAGAAAGGCAAAGGAATCAGTCTGTCAAGTAATTGTCATTTTCCCCAGATCCTTATGTGCTTGTGAATTACCCATTCAAAGCTTGGGCCTTTTCTAGAACACAGTCAAGCAGGAACAGTGCAAGCAGTATAGGTCATTGCAGAAGAAGCAGTAGTTCAGGAAGGATAAAAAATTCACCAGACAGCAGTTAAGACAGACACCCAAGGTCTGGTCATTTCACCAACTCAAGGGTAGTCCTTAATTCCGTCTCCTCCATTTGAGTCTATGGTGTGCAGGATTTTCCTTTACAGAACGCAGTAGTTTCACCTGATGGTGGACAGATGATTAAGGGAGATGTTAACCACGGGCTGTGCCATGTAGCTTGCTTTACGTCCGTCATTCAGAGGCATTTGTTCTACACCTAAAGATCATTACCATCATGAACTGCTCATTAATAAGGCAGATAACTGCTCCATTCAAGGATTGAAACAGGAGTATTACAGAGGAATATTTATTCCTCCCCTTCAAAAAAAAAAAAAAAAAAAGACCACTGGCAATTCATCCTTAGCCTGGCAAGTTGGAAGAAATATGTTGCAGTACAGATGCTCAGAGATGCTGACCCTTCTCCCAGTGAGGCTGGACACCTTCATCACCTGGAGTATGGAGGGGGTCTACTTATACTTTTGTACAGGCAGTTTCTGAGATTCAGAGTAGAAATCCCCCAGTGCCTATTCATCTCATTGTTCTTTGGCTTTTCTACTCCACTCACAGCATTCACCAAGTTGATTGCACCAGAATTTGCCCACCTAAGACTGTGAAGGGTTCAGATGTACCCTCCTTTTGATGTTAATTTGATACTGGCCCCTTCTGCAGAGGAACCCCAAAAAGCTCTTAACAATGAGTAATTCCAAGTTTGTTAGCACCTCCTGATTCTGTGAATGCACAATATCTTGCCAAATCCCTGTCTAGCACTTGTTCTTTGGGCATTGTAGATGCCTGCAGAGTATTTTGAGTTATGAAAAAGTACAGCTTGTGAAGGTTTTTTTTTTTCTGTTATTTTCAAGAAGCAACAGTTGATAGGAATTTTCCTCAAAGGTCTGGGTGACGTGTTTACTTCTCTCCTCATGGTCTGAAATATCACACTGCAGATGAGGATGTTCCAGTGGTACTTGAAGAACCCTTGAGATCAGCACAAGTAGCCCATGGGTCATGTCTTCCCTCTGTGTCCTGTAGTAGCCTGGGGAATAGTGGCATATCTTCACGAATGTGAGGCTTTTTGTTGTTCCACCAGTCCAAACCAGAAAGTGACAGCAGATGCATCTGATTACGATTGCTGAACACATTTTCATCAAACTGGGGCTCTAGGTTTGGGCTGGGGGGCAGTGGAAAAAGCATACTAACTTTTGAATCAGTATCAAAACCAGGAACATTCCGTTTTGTGGCATTCTGCAGACTAGTTATATGGCACCTTTACAGCCAGAGAAGCTTATCTCTAACCCCCCCCCCCCCACACACACACACACACCACCACCACCACCAGATGGATGAGAGACGAAAAGAGTGTATTATGAGGAAGATGGCAACACTCCTGGGGCCTTGAGTCTGTTGCGAGTAGATTAGGAGATTCCAAGCTCTAAGGTATAAAGCAAACTGGAATTGATTGAGATTATGGACCACAAAGAGTTCATTCATCTAGCTCAGACTGTTCCAGAAAGGATAGAATTCTGGATGATGTCTTTGATGTCCAAGGTAAGACAACATTAGTCAGTAATGGTCATGCCTCTGTGGTTTGGGGGGAGGGAGGTAGGAATACATGATGGTGTTGAATTTTAGGAGGAAAGATTGTCTTGAGCTTGGGTTAGAGAGTTCAGTACGAGTTAGAAATCTGAGAGCAAACTGAGTAAGCAAAATGTAATGAATGCGATGAAGATGGAGTATTTGGAGTTTTGTCAGAGTTGTAAAGAGGAGGCAAGAACAGGAAAAGGCTGTTGTAACTACACAAAGGGGAATCTCACAGAACAAGAACAGCTAGAGAGTGCTAAAGAGAAAATAAGGAACTGGATAAATATGCTTGAGTTTAGAAAAATTACTGGTAAGCAACTATTTTTTGATTACTTCAGAAAGCGAAGACTTACAGCAACAACGACTTGGGCAACAGAAGGTAGAAAGAGTTGTTGCCTAACTTAGGGAGCCTGTGACAATGAAAATAACCAGAGATCCTATAGAAGTATTATAGATATTATAGAAGTTTTGTGAACATTTTGTATAAAGTAGAGAGGGATGTGGTAACCAATAAAGGGCACAAATGGAAATATTTTTGGAAGACTTGATTATGCCAAGGTTAGAGGAAGCAAATACACAAACACTACCACTGCAAAATTGGCTCAGATGGTCCTAGTCCATAAAGACTCCCAAAATTACATGAAGACCAGTCAAAAACTTATTTTATTAGTAGTACAAAAGGAATAAGCACTTTCATCCTGCTTAACAGGACTTCATCAGATTCAATAATAAAATAGCATTGCCGGTGCTTATATAGACGTGGAAATGAGGTAAAATGAAGTGATCTATTAATTAAGAACTCTAGCTACTTAAAGAAGGTTAGAGGAAGATGAAGTCATCAGGAAAAGATGGTATTCCCTTGAAAGTTTGGAATTTAGGAGAGAAGAAAGTGATAAAGAGCTGGACGATTTTGCTTAATATTTTAAAAGGAGGGAAGTACCAGCATCTATGAAGGAAGCTGTGGTGGCTTTTATTACCCAAAGAGGTAAAGACCTGTTAAATTCGGTTTCATTTAGGCACTTTTCAATTTTAAACCATGATTATAAAGTGCTTGTGCAAGCTAAAGGAATGAAAAGGGTGTTGCCAAAATTTATAGTTATGGATCAGTTTGGTTTTTTGGAGGGGATGGCAAACATTTCACAATATTAATAAAACAATAATGATCTGGGGGAAGCAGAGTGTATGAAAATACCACTACTGTTGTTGGATCTTGAAGCAGCAAAGCATTCAGGAGAGTAAGCTGGGATTTTATGAGTAGGACAGTGCAAGCATTTGCATTCCCCGATACAATAATATGGAAAGGATCAGAAGGAGAGGGAGAGAAGGTTGGATGATGTGCGGATAGTGAATCATGAAGTTCAGTGGATTAGCAAGGAGGAAGTAAGGATAGCTATGAAGAGGATGAAGAATGGAAAGGATGTTGGTCCAGATGACATACCTATGGAAGCATGGAGGTGTTAGTTGAAATGGCAGTGGAGTTTCTAACCAGATTGTTTAATGAAATCTTGGAAAGTGAGAGGATGCCTGAGGAATGGAGAAAGTGTTTTGGTACCGATTTTTAAGAATAAGGGTGATCTGGGCAGGCACCGTCTTCTGAGGAAGTCCTTTGCACTACCGATTCTTGACACAAACCAATGTCTTCTTTCACGGCTACCGTTCTTTCGAAAACAACCGAGTTTCTTAGGCCCAGGGTACGAACCACACCCAAGAAACTGACGACCCAATCTCAGGCACCTGCTTTCTTGCCTCATTCTCAAATGCTTAAAATGGTGGAAGACCTTATCATGCTGATCAGGGGGAAGCCAAGCTACCCCCTCCAAAAGAAAGAGAGATCTGTCAACTGTAATTTTGTCTGAACAAGAGTCCGATGATATGAAGACATGCAACCCCTCTCTACTTATGAGGATTCTGATGCAGGGGATTATCCCTTCAGCCTCTACCCCAGAAGATTTTTCCTTTTGGGAAACCCTTCATACCTTAAAGGAGCATTTCCAATGGGAGTGTCAAGACTACCCACAGTCTCAAAAGAGACTCAGGGAATTCTTAGATTTTCCACAGCACAGACCATTGGCTATCTCTCCAGTCTTGGATGTTGTAGAGGATGCTTTCCTGGAATCCATTTTGACTCCTGACACCCTCCTTCCTGCACCCAGAAAACCAGACAGGTACTAGAGAGTCCCTGACTTACACAAATTTCTTTTTAAAAATCCTACTGCTGACCCTGAGGTAATTTCTCAAGGGCCTAAAGAGATTAAAGCAACCTCTGCTAAGAATCCCACCCCCTCAGATAGAGATTCCTGAGCACTAGACAGATGGGGTAAAAAAGTATACACCTCAGCTGCTTTTACTGTCAGGGCACTAAATTGTCAGTTCCATATGCTAAAATTTCAGCAGCATACCCTGGAACTCCTCAAACAAAAAATGTCTTCCTTTCCTGATTGTGCAGAATCTAAAGAGTTACAACAGTTAATGCATTCTGCAAGTCAAGTAACTAAATACACCTTGCACTGTGGTTTTGATGCCTGGATGCTTCTTGCAGGGCAGCAGTCACTGGATCTGTCATTAGAAGGCATGCATGGCTTAAGGAACAGCCCCTGCCAGACCATGTCAAATCTAAGTTGTTGGATGCCCCCTTGCACAAAGACAACTTATTTGGCACTATGGCAGAATATATGCAGACAGTTAAGGATTTCTTACAGGGCAACCCACCCAGGTTCAGCAGGCATTGTCCCACCAATCACTGGTAATTTCCTGCTGTCACTAAGCCAGTCCAGCCCAGGCCTCGGGGAACCAGACCCCCCAGACAGCAGCGACAGGGAATGCAGAGATCTAAGCAGTGGACTACCTCCACTTCAAAACCAGGAGTTCTAAGCCACCCCTTATGGTAAGAACTCACAATGACTCACCACCCCCACCCCCACCCCCTCCCTCTGCCCACCTTCACTTACCCCTAGGAGGAAAACTTTCCTTTCATGCAAGCACCTGAGCTACCATTACCAATGTTCACTGGGTTCTCAACATAGTGTCCCAGGGATACAAAATTTCTTTCCACACCCTTCCAACTCCAAAAGTGTTCCCAGATCTACCCCCAAACCAGTGGGCAGAGGCTTGAAAGCAAATAGTTTCCCTGCTTTATATGAGGGCAGTAGAGCACGTTCCTGTAGAACAGATAGGCCAAGGTTTCTACTCCAGACTTTTTCTGGTGCCCAGAAAAGAGGGCACCTGGCGCCCCATCCTCGATCAGTCCATTCTAAACACCTTCCTGGTGATCCCAAAATTCTAAATGCTCACCTTGCAGCAGCTGCTACCCATGCTCTCCAAGGACGCTTGGCTAGCCACCCTAGATCTAAAAGAGGCCTGCCTACACATTTCTGTCAGGGAATCATGCAGGAAATATCTCCGTTTCAGGGCAGGATCTCAACACTTTCAGTTCTCTGCACTTCCCTTTGGCTTATCTACTGCTTACAGAGTTTTCACAAAATGTCTGGCTCCGGCCATTGCCTTTTGCAGACAAAGGAATATCCAGATTTACCCATACTTAGATGACTGCCTTATTCAGGCAACAGCCAGGAAAAGCTGCTCAAGCACCTGGCCTTTGTAAAGACCCTACTATCCTTCCTAGGGTACACAAGCAATGAAAAGAAATCCAAACAGGTGCCCACCCAAAGGATTATCTTCCTAGGAGCAAGCCTGGACACAGCACCCCAGATGGCATTCTTTACACCAGAAAAACAAATTTTCCTGACCACTTGCTTCTCTCAACTAGCCACCAGATCCCAGTTAAAATCCTGCAAGCCTTGGAGTTCATGGCATCTTGCATACTACTCATTCCATATGCCAGACTGCATATG
Organism: Protopterus annectens; assembly: GCF_019279795.1. Lineage (NCBI taxonomy): Eukaryota > Metazoa > Chordata > Ceratodontiformes > Protopteridae > Protopterus > Protopterus annectens. Next base: position 600,003,341 of record NC_056739.1, on the reverse strand, counting down.
AGCAAACTTCAATGGTACCTAATAAGTCTTTGGTGTCAACACTCTCAAGACCTGGAGAGTCTCATACCTATAATTCCTTGCCTCAGAAAAGATTTTCTTTGATGGGCAACAGCATGCTCCCACAAGGGACTACCTTTCTCACCAACTTCCACCTCCCAGACCCTCACCACAGATGCATCAGACTATGCTTGGTGTGCACACCTGGACGGTAGTTGCATACAGGGCCAATGGAACCCGCAGCAAATCCCACTGCACATCAACCAAAAAGAGATGATGGCTGTCCAGCACGCCTTGATAGCTTTCAAAACCCTTCTCTCCCCAGGGATTCTCCTTCTCAAAATAGACAACACCACTGTGATGTGGTATGTCATCAAGCAGGGAGGGACTCACTCCTACCCTCTATGCTGGCTGGCCATGACCCTTTGGCACACAGCTTCTGCCATGCAACTGCACCTGTTAGCACAATGCCTACCAGATTCTCCCCACTCTCTGGCAGACCAATTAAGCAGAAATTTTCTGAACCCACACGAGTGGCAGCTCAACAGAAGAACCTTCACCCTAATAACTCAGAAATGGGGCACCCCTAAGGTCGACCTCTTTGCCTCCCACACCAACCATCAGCTCAGCAAATTCTGCACCAGGGAGCATCACTGCATGGCTTGGAAAGTGGATGCCCTGTCCTTCCCCTGGGTCAATCTACCGGTCTGTGTCTTTCCTCCACTACCTCTCATTCCCAGGGTACGGCTCAAAATAAAGGCAGAAAAAGCAAGGACAATTCTTATAGCTCCAGACTAGCCTCGCCAGCACTGGTACACCTTGCTTTGCAGCCTGTACCCACTGCCACCATGGCATTCTTCCTCAGATTCCAAACCTCCTGACCCAGAGGAAAGGGGAATTCATGCATCCCCAATTGCAGACACTCAGTTTGGCAGCTTGGCTTATTCTCTAACCCCGGATCAGTCTGCCAACTTTAGTAAACAGGTTCTAGATGTTATACGTGAGGCCAGATGCCCTAGCACTAGAAAGTCTTATGCTGACAAAAGGAAAAGGTTCTGCACCTCGATGCAGGCTAAGGTAGCCAATACGGCACAGTCCTCCCTCCCTCTCATCCTAGATTAATTAGCTGACCTACTACACAGTGGCCTCTCTTTCTCCTCTATAAAAATTCATGCGTCTGCCATCTCTGCTCATTTCCCCATGGAGCAGCCCCTTTGATCAAACAGTTCCTAGGAGGTGCTAGCAACTTGAGGCCACCCAGAAGAGCACCAACCCCAGCTTGGGACCTTAACTTTGTGTTGGAAAAGCTCACCCTGCCCCCTTTCAAACCAGCTTCTTCTGCAGAGCTAAAATTTCTCTCCAGGAAGACAGCTTTTCTTCTGGCCATCACTTCAGCCAGAAGAGTCTCCGAGCTGCAAGCGCTCATGGCTGTGGAACCCTTCATCATCTTCCATTCTGACAGGGTATCCCTCAGAACTTACCAATCCTTCATGCCCAAGGGTGGTGTCCAGTGTGGCTCTCAGCCAATCCATTCATTTACCCACCTTTTTTTCTAATCTTCGGAACAAGGGGAAAAGGATCCTGCACTCTCTAGATGTCCACAGACAGCTCGGATTTTGTCTAGACAGCACTAAATCCTTCAGAAAGTCTGATCAATTGCTGGTTAGCTTTGCTGCAGGGGCAGAAGGCAAAGCCATCTCCAAACAAACCATTTTCAAATGGATAACACACTGCATCCATTTCTGCTACAAACAACATGGAAAGCCTCCCCCCAAGGGGGTCAGGACTCACTCCACCAGAGCAACCTCCACCTCTGCAGCTTTCTTCAGAGGAGTCCAGACCAGGGACGTCCTGGAGGCTGCCACCTGGGCATCTGTTCACACTTTTATCATGCATTACCACCTGCCTCTCATCTCCAAATCCAGGGCAGGGTTTGCTCTGCAGTCTTGCAGGGGATCCTAGCCAGCCCCTATTTGTTCATCGTGTTTCACTGTGACAGTCATTACTCTTGGGTTATCCTGCTGGCAGGCTACCCGCAGTAGGCCTGAATTCCAAAGCCCTGGTCCGGCGTCGGTTGCTGTCGCTTCTTCCCTGACGTCAGTGCGCCAGGGGTATAAAAGATGCCGCAGATGCCATTTTCTGCAGTCTTCTTGCCGCGCAGTGCCCGAAGCAAAAGCAGATGTTAAGTTGTCTATCTCGCCTTCATTCTTGCTGGTTGGGTTTGGAGCTGATCCTCGGCTCTGACTCTGCCATCTTCAAAAGCTCGAGAGCTGCTTACTGGCTCGAGACCTCCCTATATCCCATGATGCCTGGCGCTAGATACCCAGATCTCGTTTGCCGCTTCTGCTGCGAGGTTGTTCTACTGGCTGAGGTCGTATAAAACTTATTATTATTATTGTATTTTTCTTGTCAGAACTGCTAGTTTTTAGTGTAGAATTAGTCGTTAGATTAGACTGTTTTATTGCAGTTTTCTCTAGATCCCGATCACTTCTCTCCAAGAAACTCGTTTAAGTTAGAGAGTTTCCCCTCCCCCCTTCTCTCCCTTTCCTTACCTCAGAAAAGGTTTCTCCGTTTTAGTTAGAGGATAACCCTTTCTTTCTATCTTCCTTTTTAAAAAAATAAATAAATAATAATTTCCTTAATATCACTGTTAGTGTTTAGTGATAGTTATCTGTAGTGTTTGTAGTATTGCTTGTAGTTTTGGTTGTGGTAACTGTAGTCTGTAATTTTTAGTGGCTAGTACTTAACCTTCTGTGTGTGTTTGTTGTCCTTGGTTTTCCTCCAGGATGTCCAAGGATCTGAAACCGTCCGGATTCAAGAAGTGTGACTCATGCTGTCAGAAGATGTCTCTGACAGATGGTCACACTTCTTGTGTTTTTTGCCTGGGCGCCGTACACCTGCAGGACTCTTGCTCAATTTGCCATGCTTTCAGTCCAAGAGCCCTGCAGGAGCGCAAAATCAAATTGATCCTGAGGGGTTTGCTTAAACCCCAAGATTCACCGGCGAAGGCTCAGCCAGTGAAATCTTCTAGGCCACATAAACCTTTGGCTCCCAGTTCAGAGCCGTCGTTGGGTGAAGCCATACCAACCTTCTCAGCTCCATCTGGAACCGATGTTCCTCCCTCCCAGTTGGCTCTGACACGTTCTTCGGAGCCGTCTGAGAGTCGAAAAAAATCCAGGTCTCCTTCTCTGGAGTCGATACGTTCGGCTCCGAAGTAGCCTCTACTCCAATCGGAGCATAGTCATCACTCATCCCACTCTTCTCGGTCCTCTAGACTTTCGAACCATGACTTGGAAAGAGTGGTCAGTAGGCTGTTAAAATCGCAGGCCCTAGCCAAAATGTTGTCCAGCCCCCCTCATCAGGTGTCGGCTCCGTCCACAGCTGTAGATATTCCTCCTCCGACTTATCCTATGAGCTCGGAGCCGGAGTTCGTTGGGGTTTGAGTCGTGGAACCGTTGGCTCCGATACCCTGTCCTTCGGTTCCGTCGTCTGCTCCGATTCCTTCCATGGTACCTTCCCTGGAGGGATCTGTGCGCCGAGACTCCCTCGTCTGCTCCGAGGTGGCGAGTAGCATCGGACCCTTGTCCGACCCCGCTCTCCCCCTCGGGGCTTCCGCTCAGGTGAGCTCTGCTCCCACATCTGCCTCGGAGCCGCCCCCCTCGGTGTGGGGAGGGGTTCCGGTTTCTTCGGAATCAGAGCCCTCTCTTCATCCGGGCAGGGATGCCTTCGAGGTGATGAGGAGTGTACTGGCACCCGAGTCAGTCCCACGATCGACCCCATTGGCTCCTCCCCCTAGGGTGCCTGCGTCAGCCTCTGCACCTCTTCCAGACCCCAAGAGTGGGGATCCAGCGCTCCAGGACACCCCCTTAGGTGTATCCTCCTCTTCCGAGGCCTCCCCTGATCATTCAGAAGGAGCCACCTCGCAAGAGGAAATGCAAGAGGAAGCATGTTGACTCCCCTGAGTCTGTCACATCGGATACTGACTTAGAGGAGTCGAAAGGGTCCCCAAAATCCCCCTCTGAAGATGTCTCCTTCTCAGACATCCTTGAGATGCTTAGGCAGAGGGGGAACTGGACTGCCCTAAGCCCTTCCGAGGATGTCGGTATTCCTGGACACGTTTGGATCCCGACCTTCCACCTCCTGGGTGTCTCTGCCTTTCGACCCACTGATGTCTGTGGTGGCTCGGAAGGCATGGACGGCTCCAGACACAGTGGAACCGACCCCTAGAAGACCTGCCAAATTCAGTACTGCACCGCAGGACAAACTGTCCTTGACCAAAGGTGTCCCCGTTGATGCCATGGTGGTAGCGGCGGCCACAAAGAAGGAGTTGGCTGAAACCTCTTCATCTGTCCATCCCCCTAACAAGGAGTCCAGGATGATGGACAGATATGGGAAGCGAATGTTCTCTTCGGCGACCTTTTCCATGCGGTCCCTGAATTACCTGTGCCACTTTACCTGTCTTCAGAGAGATCTCTTGAAAGAGCTTGGAGATGCCCTCCAAGATCCATCAGCTGAGGGGGCCCAGGCTAAAGCAGCCTCCCAGCTGGCGACTCTTAATTCAGTGGTAAACTCCTCCATGAGGCTCATTTCGTATGGAGCCGATGGTGCGAGTAGAGCCACAGGCACAGGCGTGGCCCTAAGGAGGCATGCTTGGATGCGGCTATGTAACTTTGCAAAACCTTTCAGAGTGTCTTTCACCAACACCCCTTTTGATGGTTCTTCTCTGTTTGGATCACAGGTGAAGGATACCCTTGCCAGGTGTGAGCAGGAAGGATACCCTTACCAGGTGTGAGCAGGAAGGCAAGACTCTCTGCTGTAGGAGTCCGTTTTTCCACTCCTTCCAGACCATATCCTAAGGGTCAGAAGAGTGGAAAGATGTGGTTCCAGAAATCCCAGGGAGCCTTGCCGGACACACGTGGTGAGTTCCCATCCAGGGGCAGAGGAGGGAACAATAACAGACGCCGCCCTCGTGGCAGAGGGGGTTCGCAAAATCAGGGCAGCAGAGAATCTTTCTCTGAGAAGCCCTTCCAGCATCCCTGAAGGGTTGCCTGGCTGCCCACCTCTGGAGGCAGTCGGGGGAAGATTATCGCTGTACTCAAGAGCCTGGCAAGACATAACACCGAGACCTATTCGGAGTCTGGTATGCTACGAGATGCTTCTTCAGCTACGGAACCAGCGTACGTCTCTGCCTTGGATGGGTCCGGAGTTGCTGTGCAGGCACCAGCTTCTGAGGGTGTATTCCGTCCTACCAATGTTGGAATCAAACCGACAACTTCTTTTTTAGCTAAAACTACAGAGTTTCTTCAGCTCAGAGTTTGCACTATGCCTAGAAAACTGACGACCAAAGTGCATGCTCAAGCTCTCATGCCATAAAAACAAATGCTTAGAATGGCTGAAGACCTTATTATGCTAATTAGGGGAAGGCAGCCTTCCCCTGCCAAGAGACAAAGAATTAAGTTAAGTTCTGATTCTACAGACCAGGAGTCTGATGACTCTGACCCTTCTGATAATCAAAACATGCCCTTAGCCTATGAGGATTCAGATGCAGAGAAACCTTACATACCTTAAGAGAGCATTTCCATTGGGAATGCCAAGACTACCCTCAGTCCAAAAAGAGACTTGGAGAATTTTTAGAGTTGCCTCAGCACAGGCGTCTAGCTATACCCCCTGTCCTGGATGTTGTAGATATTTTTATGGAATCCAGTCTTACTCCAGACACATTATCCCCAGCCCCTAGGAAACATGACAGGTACTACAGAGTACCTGATTCCTCACAAGTTTCTTTTCAAGAATCCTACTGCATGATCCAGAGATCATTTCCCAGGGACCTAAAGGTATTAAGGCTACTACAGCCAGAAATCCTACCCCTTCGGACAGGGATTCCAGAGCTTTAGACAGATGGGGTAAGAAGGTATATACTTCTGCAGCTCTTGCTGTCAGGGCATTAAATTGCCAGTTTCACATGCTGAAGTACCAGCAACATATTATGGAACTAATTAAACAAAAAATGGTGTTTTCAGATTGTGCAGAAAATAAAGATTTGCAAGAGCTAATGCATTCTGCAAACCAAGTTAGTAAGCATACTTTGCAGTGTGGCTTTAATGCCCTAGAAGCATCTTGCAGGGCTGCAGTCACTGCTTCTGTAATGAGAAGACATGCTTGCCTGAAGGAGCAAACCTTGTCAGATCATGTCAAATCAAAATTACTAGACGCTTCTTCTTTAAATAAGGACTGTTTGTCTGGCACGAAAGCAGAAGTTCTTAAAAAGATGGAAGAAAAAGCTAAATCTTTGCAAACTGTTAAAGAATTCTTACAAGTGCAACCTCCTAGATTCAGTAGGCATTGCCCTTCAAAACACACTGGTCCTTTCCAGGCCTTCCCACACAAGACCAAGGGGAAACAGGCCACCCAGACTACAGTCTCAGGGTATGCAGAGATCTAAGCAATGGAGTGCCCCCACCCCAAAAACAGGGAGTGGCAAGCCGCCCCCCTATGGAAGAAGTTCACAATAACTTCTCAATTCTACTTCCCAGCCCTGCCCAACTGCTTGTGCCCTTAGGGGGAAAACTTGCCCTTCTTGCAGAAAACTGGGTGTCCATCACTCAGGACCGCTGGGTCCTCAACATTGTATTCCAGCGGTACAAATTCTGCTTCCATTCAGTGCCAACCCCAAGCAGATTTCCAGACCTTCCTCCAAACCAGTGGGCAGAGGCTCAAAAGCAAGTTCTTTCCCTGCTCAATATCAGAGCTATTCAACATGTTCCAGTACAACAAAGGGGTCATGGTTTCTACGCCAAACTTTTCCTGGTGCCCAGAAAAGAGGGCTCTTGGCTCCCAATCCTGGATCTTTCAATTCTCAACACCTTTCTGGTGGTCCCAAAATTCAAGATGTTTACCCTACAGCAGCTTCTCCGTATTCTAGCCAAGGATGCCTGGTTAGTCACTTTAGACTTAAAAGAAGCTTATCTGCACATCCCCATAAGGGAGTCATGCAAGAAATGTCTTTGTTTCAAGGCAGGATCTATGCACTTCCCTTTGGCTTATCTACTGCGCCCAGAGTATTCCCAAAATTCCTGGATCCAGCCATTGCATACTGCAGGCAGAGAAGTTTCCAAATTTAACCAAAGCTGGACGACTGCCTGATTCAGGCGGTCAGTCAGGAATTGCTGCTTCAACACCTGGCATTTGTAAAAAGCCTTCTCACTTCATTGGAGTACACCATCAACGAAAATAAATCTCAATTGGAAGCCAATCAAAAGATTGTATTCCTGGGAGCAAGCTTGGACACAACTTCCTCGATGGCATTTCTCACTTCAGTAAAACAGAGGTATCTGACAGACTACTTCAAACATATGGCCACCAGAACCCAGCTATCTGCAAGAAAAATACTGCAAGCCCTAGGGTTTATGGCCTCATCTATTCTTCTAATTCCACATGCAAGACTGCATATATATATGGAAACTTCAATGGTACTTAAAAAGTCTTTGGTGCCAGCATTCTCAGGACCTGTAAACAGTCATTCCTATCATACCTTGTCTAAGAGCAGAGTTCCTTTGGTGGGCAGAAGCATGCAACCACAAAAAAGGACTGCATTTTACTCAACTCCACGCCGCCCAAACCCTGACAACAGACGCATCAGACTATCCATGGGTTGCTCACATGGCAGGCAAATGCATTCAGGGCCACTGGAGCCCAAGGCAGATTCTCCTGCACATCAGTCAAAAAGAGATTCTAGCTGTACAGAATGCTCTGACAGCTTTCAAATACATAATCCTTCCAGGACAACTGCTGATAAAAACAGACAACACCACAGTCATGTGGTACACAAATAAGCAGGGGGAACCCATTCTTACCCACTCTGCAGGTTAGCCATGGCCCTGTGGAACACAGCATTGAGCAACCAAGTCCATCTTAAAGCTCAATTCCTGCCAGGCAAACAAAATTCACTGGCAGGTGACTTAAGCAGAAATCTCCTAGACTCACACGAGTGGAAATTGGAGCCCAACACCTTTAATCTTCTGATCCAGAGGTGGAGGACTCCAGAGGTGGATCTCTTTGCTTAACCACCAGTTAAGCAAATACTGCACCAGGAACCCTCACAGCAGGGCCTGGAAGATGGTTGTCCTATCCTTTCAATGGGAAAACATCTCAATCTATGCCTTTCCCCCTCTGCCCTTTCTCTCAATAGTACTACTCAAGATAAAACAAGATAGGCCAAGGGCAATTCTGATTGCCCTGGACTGGATATGCCAGCACTGGTGCAAACTCCTGCACAGCTTGACAACGGTGCCACCCTGGCACCTGCACCAGACTCCTACTCTGCTGTCTTAGCAGGAGGGACAGACTTTGCATCCACAATTGCAGACCCTAAACCTTGCAGCCTGGCTTATCCCTGGAATACCCCACCAGCAACCCTCAGCAGACAGGTGCTGAACACCATTCTTGAAGCCAGAAGGCCTAGTGCTAGGAAATCCTATGCTGAAAAGTCGAAATATTGTTCTGGACTCCGTCTAAAGGAAAGGACACAGCTGTGCCCTCCTTACCTCTAATCCTGGATTACTGAGCAGAGCTACTCCACAGAGGCCTATCCTTCTCCTCCATTAAGAATCATACCTCTGCCATCCCAGCTCATTATAATAGTGAGCCATCTATATTTTCTCACCCTCTCATCAAACAGTTCCTTAGAGGGGTAACAATTTAAGGCCCCCAAGGAGAGCACCCACCCCTGCTTGGGACCTTAACTTTGTACTGGAAAAGCTCACTCCTTCCCCCTTTTGAACCTGTTGCTTCAGCAGTGCTAAAATTCCTCTCTTGGAAAACAGCCTTGCTTTTAGCCATAACTTCAGCTAGAAGAGTGTCTGAGTTACAGGCACCTTCATTATTTTCCATGCTGACAGGGTTTCCCTCAGAACTAACCCATCCTTTATGCCTAATGTGGTGTCCAGTGTGGCTCTAAACTAATCCATCCGTTTACCAACCTTCTTCCCTAACCCTCAAAATAAAGGGAAAAGGATCCTGCACTCTCTGGACGTGCACATATAAGCTCAGGTTCTACCTTGATAGGACTATGCCTTTCAGAAAATCTGACCAGCTGCTAGTCAGCTTTGCTACAGGGGCAGAGGGTAAGGCCATTTCAAAACAAACCATTTCAAAATGGATAGCACACTGCATTCATTTCTATTACAAGCACCATAGAAAACCAACCCCTCAGGGGGTCAGAACAGATTCCACTAGGGCTACTTTTACCTCTACAGCATTTCTCAGGGGAATCCTTACCAGGGACACTCTGGAAGCTGCAACCTGGAGTTCTGTTCACACCTTCACCAAACATTACCACTTACCTATCTTTTCCAAATCCAGGGCTGGATTTGCTACAGCAGTCTTGCAAGGCCTACTAGCCAGCCCTAACACTTCTTGACTGCCTCCACCCTTCCTCACCTTTGGGAATCAACCCAAGTATGATGACTGCAACAGTGAAACACAAAGAACATGGTACAGTTGTGTACACTTACCATAAATGTAGATATTCGAGTGTAACATGAAGAACATGGTACAGTTGTGTACACTTACCATAAATGTAAATGTTCAAGTGTATTCACTTTTGCAGTCCTGGTTTCCCTCCCTTTTCTCTGACTATCCTCCTCTTCTCTCTATTTCTATTCCTAATGGCACTGGTATTTACTTTTTACTGGTGGTGTTCCCCACCATATACTAGCTCCCTATTTGCGGGCTCCTGACATTTGGGGCAAGAAAAACTGAAGTAGTGGCATCGGCTGCTTGTTTTATACCCCTGACGACCTGACGTCATGGAAGAAGCGACAGCATCTGGCGCAGAAATACTAAGACTCTGGTATTCAGGCTGACTGAGGGCTACCTGCAGGCAGATAACCCAAGTGTGATGACTGCAACAGTGAACACACTCAAACATCTACATTTATGGTAAGTGTACACAATTGTACTATCCTTATGATAGGTGTACTACAGGTGTTTGGGGGTACCTACTGTGACTGTAGATGCTTAAATAGACAGACTATTGCTGCTGCTAGGACTCATTCCCTTCTGTCATACCATAATACCTCAACCAGTGTTATTGGGGAAGTGAAGAGGTAGGGGTGTGCGACCCAACATGTAATTTAGAAACTGTCTGCAATAAAGAGGAATGCAGTGGGGGGAAGGCACTCAAGGGGAAGTGTCACTAAACATTTGAATGCTGTGTGGCTTGTTGAACGGATCAGTGATGTTTAACGTGTCAGTGTCTGATTTTGCACTGAGATTGGAGAATCAGATTATGTTCTTCAAACTGATCACTGCTGCAGTCGGCTAAGCTATATAGGTTTTATCCTGCATAGGTTTTAACAGCTGGCCAACTTCCAAAGCTTCATGGCACCTTCTGTGCACCCAAACTGTTAGTCAGCTTGAGCAGAACTGAGTAAAATGACAGGTTTGGATGCAAGGCCTTCAGCTTGTGCTGTTCCATTGCTGGGCAGATATATGCCCTTTGGGGAAAAGCCTTCCACATGTTGTACTTTTTACTGTGTTTTTGTTCAGAAAAGTGACTTAATACTATTGTTTAATTTCTACCAGATGTACTGCTTAGTTTCCTTTGAAAAAGGATTAATTTTCAGATTGACCATGGAGCTAACTAATGGTGCCACTGTTGGCCTTTCTTCCAGTCACAAAAAGAAATCATTTACTTACAGCTTTTGCCACAGCCATAGGTGAGGGTGACTCTGCAGTGGCTAAAGTTGGTTCCTCTAACCACTCATCTTTTTCTCTGGGTCCCTGAATTTTTCCCCATGCAGCCATTGTGGACCAGGTGATAATCAAAAAACTTGATTGGGAGAGGGGTGTTCTGTGTAATATGCTAGTGGTTGATGGAGTGTGTACAAGTAGAACAAAAGAGTCTGACGGGTCATAATCCCTTTGGTACTCAGTTATGGGTGTCCTATGAAAGAGAAAAATGTTGCTGAAAGGCAATCGGATAGTGGTATGAAAGCTCAGAGACTTGCTGTGTCTTTCGGCTTTTCCAGGTTAGGGGTCGCCACAGCGGAACTCCGGTCCGCTAATGATTGGCAGTAGATTTTTATGTGCCGAGTTGCCGGCCCTGACGCACAACGAACGTATGCCCATTCACGCATGTCTCCACACAGAAAACGCTCTAGCTGAGAATCGAACAGGACAACGTCTTACTGTGAGGCAACAACGCCACTGCAGTATATAAAAGCTCAGAGACTAAATTCCAGAAATGCTGAGTTTGTCCAAGTAGTGTACAGGGTATGGCTAAGACTGTACCTGCATTATTGTGAATGGTACTGGCAACTGCCCAGAGGGAGGTATGTCAGCCTGGAAAAAATTGAGAATTGTAAGGTTACCAGAATATTGAAAGAAGGAAATAGTGACTTTTGTAATGGAAACTTTAGTCAAGTGAATATATGTGCAGCAGAAGAGACAACTAAAAGATGAGATGTGCATGCACTTATTGTTAGAGAGCAAGTATAAGGGGTTGAGATGAACAAATTAGGAGAACAATGGTGACCTGCAGAAGATGGATTACAATTCAGGCAAATGTGTGGAAATGCTGTCTCATGGAGAGTTTGGTAGGGCTTTTGATGTGCATTGTCTAATGCTGTGTAGTGGTACTTAGTAAGTCACCAGAATGGTTCATTGATGCCCAAGACTGACTGTTAAGGAAATAGTAGTGGAAGGGAAGCTGCTGAGAGCTATCTCCAGTAGTAGTGGAAGGGTAGCTGCTGAGAGCTATCTCCAGTAGTAGTTGAACACTCTACTGCCTGTGTCTTCTGTCAGTATGCTTATTTGTAAGAGATGTGCATAGTCAACAGGGCTGAGTGCTTTTCATTTATAGGGAACACTTGCTACTGCTTCTACTGACATTTCAGTGTTAATTTGTAAAGTACTTGTGTAATTTACGTACTGCTCAAAAATTTTTAGTGCAGCATCATATTCCTAAACTCCTTGATGCTATTTTTTTTCATGGCATGCTTTTGGCACGCGCACACACACACACACACACACACACACACACACACACACACACACACACACACACACACACTAACCATCATGTAAGCATTGGCAGCTCTCTGGAAGCCATGTAGTGTACATGTGGCCATCTTTACATAACAAATTGCCTTAGTCTTGTGATCCCATTGTACTAAACGTGTGAAAATTTACAGCTATTATTTTCAACTGCTGTGTATTTATTGCTTTTGCCTTTTCCTGAAATTACTAATCTGACAAGATGATGTCTGTTTTTGGTAAACACTACCTTATGCTGCAGGCATTAGAAGTATTTGGCTGATAAAACTTTTCCAGGCTTTTTTTTTCCAGCCTCCTTTCCCATCATCCACTGGGCATGTGCGTCTTTCCAATTTTTAATTGTCACTCAAAAACAACAGCCAAGTGTGAACTAGCCCCAGCCTGCCTTATAAAGAAAATGTTTTTCCCCATATGGAAATTATACTTGTGATCTTTTTCTTTTGTCTTATTTTCTAGTTTCTCTTCTATAGTTAGTTAGCTAACTAACTATAGAAGAGAATAGTTCGTTAGCTATTTTTGTCTGTGAGTTGCTTAAATGGAGGGTTGCTTTCTGTTTTATCTGCTCCATTTTGATTTCTGTTTTAAGAAATCTGCTTGGCCGGATGTTTTTGTTCTATGTGAGAGGTAGACTCTTAAGTTATGTAGGCTGTACATTTCACATTATTCCATTAGTTAAATTGTTTCTTGAGCGATACTTAAATACACAGTGAATTTCTGGGTCTTTGTATTTTCTGTTAAGACTCCAAGCCTGCATAAACTACAAGCACTGTTGGTGATCCATGCTAGTTTTCCCCCTCCTATTCTCCCATATCCTGATCTGTTTTTTTTTTAAAACCTGGTAATTTTAAGCTGCCCACACTGTTGTTGATATCTTAAATTATTTAGTTGCCTTTTATTGTGTTTATTTTGGAAAAAAATGAATTTTGTCCATCATTCTTTGTTCTACTGATTTGTTTACTGTGAATTTATTATCTAGCTAGCTGCTGGATAAAGTAGTGTATGTTTATACTCCAGCAAGTACTCTTCTGTGTTTTATATCAAGAGGCTAGTGGATTTTTTGTCTAGTGGCAGTGGGTGGTAGCCTGGTCTGTTTATCTTGGGGAAACACACCTGAGATTTCTACATGCAGTTTTATTTGCTGGAGGGCTTAATAATCAACTTATCTTGTTTTTGGTAAAAAGGGAATAATTTGTAGAGCATGCAGTATATTGCATGATAAATATAAGAATCAATTATCAGTTAGAGAAGGTTAGAAAGGATTGGGAAGAGAGATTGGATAAGCAATTCACAAAGAAACAATGGGGATATATATGTATGTCTCCCAAATATTCAACTAAGTCAAGAAAATTTAGAATCTGTGCTTGGAAGTGTTTATGTAGGTATTTTTATACCCCAAGTAGACTTCAAAGACTTTTTCCTCACATCGACAGCAAGTGTTGGAGGTGTAATGAGAAAGAAAGAGGTTATTGGGAGCATTACTTTCTGGGAGTATAATGAGTTGGCAGGCTTTAAAGACTCCCTGCAGACTACTATGTCAAAGATGCTGAATGAGTAAATTATTGTAACTAGGGAAATGATTTATCTGATGTTGTCAATTTTCAATGTTAAGTTGTCAATCTCGCCTTCATTCTTGCTTGATGGGTTCGGAGCCAATCCTCGGCTCCAACTCGGCACTTTGCTAAGCTCGAGAGTCACTTTTACCAGCTCGAGGCAGCCCCATATCCCATGATGCAAGGCGGTAAGTACCCAGATCTCGTTTGCCGCTCCGCTGATGAGGTCCTCCTTTTGCCAGCTCCTGGTAAATGTTTAAAATAATACTATTGTTGCCCCTTTTTTACCTTAAAACTTTATTTAACGTTTTTAGTTTAGATTAAGTCCCTTTCTGACTAGAATTTCCCTCACTCCTTAATTTTTTTAGTCAGGCCTTCTCCCCTCCCATCCCCCCCTTGTTAGGGTGTGTGTGTGTGTGAGAGAGGTTAGTTATCTTAGTATTTTTGGGATAACTGGTTCTTGGGACTGTGTTGTGTGTGTTTTTGCAACCATGTCCAAGGAAAGGGTCTCAGGCTTTAAGAAGTGTGACTCGTGCTGTCAGAAGATGTCTCTGACAGACGGTCACACTTCTTGCTTATACTGCCTGGGACCTCTCCACCTGCAGGACTCCTGTGCAATTTGTCATTCCTTTAGCCAGAGAGTCCTGCAGGAGAGGAGAAACAAATTGATTTTGAGGGGCCTACTTAAACCGGAGGGCTCTCCGGCTAAGTCGGCTCCGAGTAAGACTTCCAAGTCTTCCAAGGCCCAGGCTTCTGTGTCTAAGCCTGCGGCTTCGGTTCCGACTCTTTCAGAGTCGAGATCGGCACCGGCTGGAGCCGATCCTGGTTTGCACAAACCTTCGGCACCGATGGCTATCGGTGCCGATACTGGTGCGGTCACATCGGTGTCGGCTCCGATCGGTTCCGACCACCATGTGGCTCAGGCTTCGGTGTCGGCGCCAACCGGCTCCGACACCCTTACCTTTAAGTCTGTATCGGCTACGGCCGGAGCCGATGTATCGAGACCTTCTGTCGGTGCCGAAAAGTCTTCGGCTCCGACTGCATCCATGGTTTCGTCGGCTCCGATGGTTCCTTCGAGGAAGAGGTCCAGGTCCCCTTCCTTGGAGCCGATACTCTCGGCTCCGGCCTCACCTCTCCTCTCGGAACGGAGCCATCGGAGCCGATCATCTAGGTCATCCAGGCTTTCTGACCATGATTTAGAGAGGGTGGTCAGTAGATTACTAAAATCACAGGCACTGGCCCAGATGCTACATAGTCCGTCTCAACAGACGACTATTAGTCCACACCCCCTTGCAGTTCCTCCTTCGACTCCTCAGAGTTTGGAGCTGGAGTCTTCGGGAATAGTTTCTGCTATGGCTGAGGGACAGATACCACCCCCTTCTGCTCCCTCAGCCTCTACTCTTATCTCCTCTTCGAGACCTTCCTTAGAGGGATTCGGTGGTCGGGCTTCCCTGGTCTCCGAGGGGGTGAGTGGCATCGGACCCTTGTCCGACCCCACTCTTCCCCTTGGAGCCTCAGCCTTGGTGAGCTCGGCCCCGACATCTGCCTCGGAGCCTTCCCTTTCAGTGGGCCCTGGAGTTCCGGTTTCTTCGGAACGGGTTCTCTTGGACCTCCCTGGGAAGGGGAGCCTTTGAGGTGATGAAGAGTGTGCTGGCCACTGGACTCAGCCAGCAGTCTGTTCCCTTAGCTCCTCCCTCTACGGTGCCTGTCGATATCTCTGCCATCTCTCTTGCTCCCGGACCCAGAGATCCTCCGCCGCAGGTTTCCCCACTGGGAAGAACCCCCTCTTCCGAGGATTCTCCTGATCAGTCAGGGGATCCTCCGCACAAGAGGACTTGTAAGAGGAAACACGTAGACTCCCCCAAGTCTATCACTTCAGATACCGACTTAGATGAGTCGGAGGGATCCCCAAGATCCCCCTCTGAGGATGTCTCATTTTCAGACATCCTAGAACTCCTTAAACAGAGGGGAAACTGGCCCTCCAATAATCCCTCTGAGGATGAGTCGGTATACCTGGAGGCGTTTGGATCTCGGCCTTCCACCTCCTGGGTGTCTCCGCCTTCGACCCCTTATGCAGGTTATTGCTCGAAGGCGTGGGCTGCTCCTGACTCTGTAGAGCCAGTTCCTAGGAGGCCTTCTAAATTTATTACTGCCCCTTCGGACAAGCAATTCCTTACGAAAGGTGTCCCTGCTGATGCCGTGGTGGTGGCGGCTGCCACTAAGAAGGAACTTGCAGATCCTTCCACCTGTCCATCCTCCTAATAAGGACTCTAGGACCATGGACAGGTATGGTAAGCGGATGTTTTCTTCAGCGACCTTTGCTATGCTCGCTGAACTACTTATGTCACTTCACCAGACTCCAAAGGGACATCCTTAAGGAGCTAGGTGAAGTAGTACAGGATCCCACAGCTGCAGGGGCTCAAGAAAAATTGCTTCGCAGCTAGGAACCCTTAATTCTATTGCTAACTCCTCTCCATGACTGATATAATATGCAGCAGATGGAGCGAGTAGGGCCGCAGGTACAGGTGTGGCTCTTAGACGCCAAGCCTGGATGCGGCTCTGTAATTTTGCAGATCCCTTTAAGGCGTCCTTCACAAACTCTCCCTTTGATGGGTCAGCTTTGTTTGGCCCTCAAGTGAAGGAAACATTGACCAGGTGTGAGCAGGATGGCAAGACTCTTTCTGCCGTAGGGGTCTGTTTTTCCACCCCTTCTAGACCTTACCCTAAAGGACAGAAGGGTGGCAAAATGTGGTTCCGCAAATCCCAAGGAGTCACACCGGATACACGTGGTCAGTTTACCCCTAGAGGCAGAGGGGGTAACAATAACAGACGCCGCTCTAGAGGCAGAGGGGGTCCACAAAACCAGGGAAGCAGAGAGCCTCTCTCTGACAAGCCCTTTCAGCATCCCTGAGATGTTGCCCGACTGTCCATCCTTGGAGGCAGTCGGAGGAAGACTATCGCTGTACCCAGAAGCCTGGCGTTCCCTCATTCAAGACAGATGGGTACAGTCGATCATATCAGAGGGTTACAAAATTCCTTTCGAGGAAAGTCCCTTTTCTCACTCAAATTCCCTTCCAGATGTACCACCCGGTCTAAGGGAAATTGCAGAGTTAATAGTATTCAAACTTCTACAAAAAAGAGCCATTCAGCCAGTTACAACAGACCATTCAGAGCCCGGAGTCTACTCGAGGTTCTTTTTGGTCCCCAAAAAGACGGGAGACTGGAGACCAATATTGGATCTCAGCAGACTCAACAAGTCTGTGAGAAAGACAAGATTCCGAATGGTCACACTTCAGTCAATTCTGCCCTTCCTAGAGAAGGACAACTGGATGTGCTCAATAGATCTTCAGGATGCGTACTATCACATAAAAATTCACAGGCGCTCCAGAAGGTTTCTCCGCTTTCGGCTGGGGTCCAGTCACTTCCAATTCAGAGCCCTGCCCTTTGGTCTCACTACAGCCCCCAGAGTGTTCACCAAATGTATGGCAGTGGTCACGGCTCACCTGAGACGTCAAGGATTCCAGGTGTTTCCGTATCTAGACGACTGGCTCCTTTCAGCCACCACCAGGCATCAACTTCTTCAAGCCAGGGATTACACAATAAATCTTTGCACTCAATTGGGAATTTCGATCAAC
The DNA here is from genome assembly GCF_019279795.1 of Protopterus annectens. Taxonomy (NCBI): domain Eukaryota; kingdom Metazoa; phylum Chordata; order Ceratodontiformes; family Protopteridae; genus Protopterus; species Protopterus annectens. The sequence continues at coordinate 599,986,102 of NC_056739.1, read as the reverse complement.
TACGAAAAATCCTCCTTATTGCCCTGCCAGTCTATTACTTTCACAGGCGCAAACTTAAACAATGTTCGGATGTCAGCTACCCTCACAGAACAAAGAATTTCAGACATTCAAAGTCACGTGAGGATCATTCTAGCCAGCAAGAAAGTACAGGCCAGAATGGTTCTAAAGGTGTTGGGCCTCATGGCTGCAGCCATTACCCTTCTTCCCCTGGCCCACTTCTATATGCGCCTGCTTCAGTGGATGTTGTTCACTCAGTGGTCTTACCAACAACTTCCGATGCGTCACCAAATTTTGGTGACACAGATTTGCAAGAATCATCTTTCATGGTGGATTACTTCTCCTCAGATTCACCAAGGCAGACCCTTTGTACCCCCAGCCCCGGTAGCCACTGTCACTACGGACGCCTCCCTGATCGGGTGGGGGGGTCATTATCAGGGCAGGATTGTTCATGGGATGTGGCAACCGTTCGAATACCACCTGCACATAAATGTCCTAGAGATGAGAGCAGTGCTTTTAACGTTGCAAGCCCTCAACGACTTTCTTCCCTTGGGGACAATTGCAGTCCACACAGACAACATGTCTGTAGTATGGTATATCAACAAACAGGGCGGAACCAAGTCCTACCCCTTGTGTCGAGAAGCGCTCAGACTTTGGCAATGGGCGATCTCCTCTCAGCGGTTTCTGGTAGCAATGCATATCCCTGAGAAAACCAACATTTTAGCGGACAGATTGAGCAGAGCTATTCTCATGCCTCACGAGTGGTCTCTCAAACAATCTATAGTGGAGGAGATTTTTCTAGAATGGGGCCACCCATGTTGCGATCTTTTTGCTACTCCCCAAAACAGCAAATGCCCAGAATTCTTCTCTCTCTTCCCACTACCAGGCCATCCCCCCAGAGACGCTCTGACCCAGGATTGGCCCCAGGGACTTCTTTATGCCTTTCCTCCCTTTCCGCTGATTCCACAAGTAATCCAGAAAGCCACTGTTTTGAGAGCCAAAATGATTCTCATTGCTCCTTATTGGCCTCGACAAATTTGGTTTCCGTTCCTCCATCGTCACCTTTTGGTGCAGCCGTGGCATCTGGACCCATTGCCAGACCTTCTGATTCACCAATCGGGTCAGCTGCACCGTTCTATCCCTTCTCTCAACCTCACAGCATGGTTGCTCCACTTCCTTCCTTAGCCAGGCTTCCTATGATCTCTAATCCTGTTAGAGACATCATAGTAGCTTCCCTAAAATCCTCCACTAGGAGGATTTATACTAGCAAATGGAAATGCTTTTCTTGTTGGGCAAAAGCTAAAAATATTGATCCCTTTACTGCTCCAGTACAAGCGGTTTTGGATTTCTTAGCGGAAATCTTTCACGCGGGCTCCTCTTCTTCCACGGTCAAAGTTCAGTTGGCTGCTATCTCTAACTTTCATGTCGGGTTCGCAGACCACAACATTATGTCCCACAGGCTTTGTAGAGCCTTCTTAAAAGGAATTTTTCTCCTGAAGCCTCCAATCAGGAGTCCTCCTCCTCAGTGGGACCTAAATTTAGTGCTGACATCCTTGATTCTTCCTCCCTTCGAGCCAGCTGTTTCATGTTCCCTGAAATTTCTTTCATGGAAAACCTTATTCCTGGTTGCTATTACATCGGCTAAGAGGGTATCTGAACTTCATGCTCTCTGTTGCCCCCCTATTTAGTCTTCCACAAAGACAGAGTATCATTGAGAACTAATCCAACCTTTTTACCTAAGGTCGCCTCAAAGACTAATTTGAATCAGGCTATTGATCTTCCTGTATTTTTCCCAAACTACTCAAACAGATCGAACAAAAATTACATTATCTTGATGTTCACCGCCAACTCAGATATTATTTGGACAGAACAAAACAATTCAGGAAATCCGATCAGCTCTTTGTTTCCTATGCTGATAACAAGAAAGGCCTTCCTGTCTCAAAAGTGACCTTATCTAGATGGCTTTCTTCTGTCATCTCTGAAATTTATCAGCTCAGGGGAAAACAGCTGTGCTCGAAACCTAAAGCACATTCAACCAGAAGCTTAGCCACTTCCACAGCCTTTCAAGCTAGACTTCCATTAGACACTATTTGTGCAGCAGCCACTTGGGCCACTCCTCATACCTTTGTTTCCCATTATAAATTGGATTTGGCCTCCAGGGACAGAGCCAGTTTTGGCTCTACAGTTCTCAAGAGTCTGTTCCATTGAGCCACCCAGGATAGAGGTGCTAGGGACGCGGTCCCATCAAGCAGAATGAGCAGATTGACAACTTAACATTGAGAAGTTATGTACCTACCATAACGCTCCATGTTAGTTGTCTTCTCGCCTTCTTTCTTGCGACCCTCCCTTCTTCCCCCTGGCCTGGACAGACCTTTCTCTCTACATGGAAGCATGCTTCTGAAGACCATACAGTGCTGGTCCTCCAACCATCCTTCAGGTTTTTTCTCTCCTTCTTTCTTCCTTTTGGAAGTTATTTATGCTAGGTGTTATTGCCTGTAGACAACAAACGAGATCTGGGTACTTACCGCCTTGCATCATGGGATATGGGGCTGCCTCGAGCTGGTAAAAGTGACTCTCGAGCTTAGCAAAGTGCCGAGTCGGAGCCGAGGATCGGCTCCGAACCCATCAAGCAAGAAAGAAGGCGAGAGAAGACAACTAACATGGAACGTTATGGTAGGTACATAACTTCTCATTCTGTCCTAAACTTCTGGGTTCTGATCCGGTCCTGCAGATCCGACTTGGCCGTTGCTAAAGCTCGTGACAACCAAAAACTCTTGAGCTTCTCCCTTACCCACAATACACCAACCACAAGTACCTCAGATCTCGCTTGCCTCTTGGAGCGAAAGAAGTGGATGTTCTTCGTGTTTCACTGTTGCAGTCATCACACTTGGGTTATCTGCCTGCAGGTAGCCCTCATTCAGCCCGAATACCAGAGTCTTAGGATTTCTGCTTCGGATGCTGTCACTTCTTCCATGACGTCAGGTTGTCAGGGGTATAAAACAGGCAGCCGATGCCATTACATCAGCTTTTCTTGCTAAATGGGAGCCCAAAGCAGAAGCAGTTTGCAAGTGCCGGTCAGCCGCTACCTGAAATTTTCGTTTTTCGAATCTGTAATCCTGAAGTCTTCTAAAGGTAAGTACCCCGTTATGGATCCTTTTTTCTTACTCTAACTGATGTCAGAAAAAGTTAACAATTGTCTTGCCTATGGAAAGCAAATACCTCACAGAGATTTTCATTCTTACTGCGTCACCTGTTTAGGCCCAGACCACGACGTCCCTCACAATTGGTTTTATGCCTTGTTTAACGCCTGAACTATTCGTCGTCAGGCTATCTTTGTCAATAAATACTTTCACTCTCGTTCTCTATATTCTGAAATGGCTTTGATAAGCCATCTGACTACCGATCTTCTGAAAAATCTTAAAGATAGAGACAGACCGCATAGGTCCAAAACTGCCGCCGATGCTTTCGTTAAGCTAGTCGCCAGTCCGCTGGTACTCTGTGAGGTGCCTTTGCAGCCCCTGATGCCCGCTTCTACAGATTCGCAGCCCTCTGCTGAGACCCGTTCGTAGTCCAGTATGCTGAGAGATGCTTCTTCGACTATGGAACCTGCGGATGTCTCTACCTTGGATGGGTCTGGAGCCGCTGTGCAGGCACCGGCTTCTGAAGGTGTATTCCGACCTACTGATGTTCAAATTAAACCAACAACTTTGCTTTTGGCTAAAACTACCGAGTTTCTGAGGCCCAGAGTACACACTATGCTTAGAAAACCAGCGTCCAAAGTGCATGCTCAAGGTCCCATGCCCTAAAAACAAATGCTTAGAATGGCTGAAGACTGTATTACCCTAATTAGAGGAAGCCAGCCTTCCCCTGCTAGGAGATAAAGAATTGAGTTACTTTCTGATTCTACAGACCAGGAGTCCGATGACTCTGACCCTTCTGATTATCAGGACATGCCCTTATCAACCTGTGAGGATTTTGATGCAGAGGAATCCATTCCCTCTGCCTCCCCTCCAGAGGACTTTTCTTTTGGTGAAACCTTGCGTACTTTAAGAGAGCATTTCCAGTGGGAATGCCAGGACTACCCTCAGTACAAATAGAGACTCAGACAAATTTTAGAGTTGCCTCAGCATAGGCCTCTAGGTATACCCCGTCCTGGATGTTGTAGATGTTTTTATGGAATCTAGTCTTACTCCAGATACTTTACCCCCGGCTCCTAGGAAACCTGACAGGTACTACAGAGTACCTGATTCCCACAAATTTCTCTTCAAGAATCCTGCTGCGAATCCAGAGACCATTTCCCAGGGACCTAAAGGTATTAAGGCTACTACAGCCGAAAATTCTACCCCTTCAGACAGTTCCAGAGCTTTAGACAGATGGGGTACGAAGGTATATACCTCTGCAACTGTTGCTGTCAGGGCTTTGAATTGCCAGTTTCACATGTTGAAGTACCAGCAGCATATTATGGAACTAATTAAACAAAAAATGGTGTTACTTCCAGATTGTGCAGAAAATAAAGATTTACAAGATCTAATGCATTCTGCTAACCAATTTAGTAAGCATAGTTTGCACTGTGGCTTTGATGCCCTAGAAGCATCTTGCAGGGCTGCAGTCAATGGGTCGGTACTGAGAAGGCATGCTTAGCTGAAGGAACAAACCTTGCCAGATCATGTCAAATCCAAATTACAAAACGCTCCTTTAAATAAGGACTGTTTATTTGGCACCAAAGCAAAAGAGGTTCTTAAAAAGATGGAAGAAAAAGCTAACTTTATGCAAACGGTTAACAAATTCTTACAAGTGCAACCACCTAGATTTAGTAGGCATTGGCCTTTTTAAAACTGGTCCTTTCCAGCTCCTTCCAGGCCTTTTCAGACCAAACCCAGGGGAAACGGGCCACCCAGACTACAGTCTCAGGGTATGCAGAGATCTAAACAATGGAGTGCCCCCACCTCAAAAACAGGGAGTGGTAAGCCGCCCCCTTATGGAAAAAGTTCACAATGACTTCTCAGTTATCCTTCCCAGCCCTGCCCAATTACTTGTGCCCCTAGGAGGAAAACTTGCCCCTCATGCAAAAAACTGGATTTTCTTTGTGTTTCACTGTTGCGGTCATTGCACTTAGGTTATCCTGCTGGCAGGCGATCTGTAGTCTGCTGGCAGGTGACCCGTAGTCGGCCCGAATTCCAAAGTTTTGGTCCGGCGTCAGTTGCCGTCACATCCTCCCTGACATCAGTGCGCCAGGAGTATAAAAGTTGCAACCGATGCCATTTTCTTCAGTTTTTCTTGCCCCAGATGTCAGGTGCCCCCAGATAGGAAGGCTGAAAAGATAAAAATATGCCAAACAACCATGCATATATTACTATAAACATATGTTCTTCATCTCACATTGCTGCAGTCATAACCTGTGGGTAGTCCGCTGTCCTCGGTCGGCCCGAATACCAAAGTATTAGGCTGGCGTCGGTCATGGGCGCTCAGATCTGACGTCAGTGCGTCCCGGTATTAAAGCGCATGACCGACGTCATATCCTCAGTCTTTTTTGCCGCATGGTCCGAAGCAGAAGCAGCGTTTGCAAGTGCCGTTCGGTGTTCTGAAATTTTCGTATTTCAAGTTTCAGACCGAAACCAAGTTGGGCTAAGTACCCCGTTGGGGAATATTTTTGTTTTTTCTTGCCTCAGTTAATTCCGGATGTCAGAAAAAGTGAATAATTGTATTTCTTGTGGGAAACAAATACCGCATAGGGATTACCACTCTCTTTGTATTCCTTGTTTGGGGCCTGAGCACGACGTAGTCGGGTGTCGCTTTTGTGCTAGGTTTAATAAGCGCACCATTAAACGTAGGTTAGATTGCGCTAGGCTTGTCTTTGGGAAGCGGTGTAATTACAATATGCCGTCGGATCCTCCGCGCCGCTTCTGCTAAGAAGCGCAAGGATAAGTCGTTAAGGTCCAAGCAGGATGAGTCGTCCGTTCCGGACGCCGGTTCTTCTGAAACTACGCTGGAAGCTGTGGATCCAGCCGAGGTTTCAGCTGAGTCTCAGGCGGAGACTTTAATTTTGCAAGATGTGGCCTCACAGGAGTCAGGTCAGGCTGAAGGGGCCTCTCAGGTTGCTGTACTCCCTTCTTTGCCTAAGGTGGTTAGGCCTTCTCCTTCAGTCTCTAAGGTACCTTCTAAGGGCAGGCCTGGTTTGCCCTCCTCCGGTGTCAGTCCTAGTTCTGCAGGCTCTGTGCCTAAAAAAACACATGCTTAAAATGGCAGAAGATTTAATTTCCTTAGTCAGGGGTTCTATGCCCCCTCCAGATAAGAGGCCTAGGGTGGAGCCAGAAGTGGAAAGTTTGGAACAGGTTTCAGATTACTCAGAGTCTTCGGCTGAAGACTCTCAGGATTTTCCTCCTTATTCAGATTCGGACGCAGAGGATTCCAGTCCTTCTGCTTCTCCTCCAGAGGATTTTTCCTTCTCAGAAACCTTGCATTCTATGAGGGAGCATTTTAAATGGGAAGGTCAGGATTTCTGATTCAAAGAGGCTTAGGGAATTTTTGTTTTTGCCTCAGCATCGGCCCTTAGCTATACCTCCTGTTTTGGATGTTGTTCAGGATGTTTTCTCTGAGGCTTCCCTTAATCCAGACTCTTTGCCTCCTGCGCCAGTTAAACCTGATAGGTATTACAGGGTGCCTGAGGCTCATAAATATATGTATAAGAGCCCAAGGGCTGCTCCCGAAACGATTAGTCAGGTTCCTAAGGGAGTCAGGGCTTCTGTTGTAAAGAATCCAGTTCCTATGGATAAAGAATCTAGAGCTTTGGATAGGTGGGGTAAAAAAGTGTACACCTCCTCCACTCTAGCAATGAGGGCTTTAAATTGCCAGTTTCTTATGTTAAAGTACCAGAATTTTCTCCTTACTCAATTAAAATCTAAGGTAGATGCTTTAGCAGAGGGCATAGAGTGTAAAGAATTACAGGAGTTAGTTCATGCCTCTGATCAGGTGGGTAAGCATTCCTTGCAGTGTGGTTTCGATGCTTTACAGGCTTCTTCCAGGGTGGCTGCCACTGGATCAGTTCTTCACAGGCACGCCTGGCTTAAGGATCAGAGTTTGTCAGAGCATGTTAAAGCTAGAATTTTGGATGCTCCTTTACAGTCAGAAGTTTTGTTTGGTCCTCCTGTGGAGTCTGTTTTAAAGAAAATGGAAGACAAGGCTAAGTCTATGCAGACTGTTAAAGATTTTTTGCAGGTGCAGCCCCCTAAGTTTAGCAGAAATTGGCCTACTAAGGGATGGGATTACCCTTCTTCTGATTTACAGTCTAGGGGCAGATCTAGACGTGGTAGGGGCAGAGCTCAGGGTTCTTTCGGGCCTAGAACGTGGAGTTCCCCTGCACCATCTACAAGTGAGGGCAGGGGCCAGTCCTTTCGTCAACAGGCCCAATGACCTGCATCTTCAGCTGCCAGATTCCTCCTGTCTGGCAGCTCCTTTGGGAGGAAAGTTAGCACTTTTCAAGCAAAACTGGCTTTTAGTCACCCAGGACAAATGGGTACTGGACATTATAAACCGAGGCTACAAGTTTTATTTCCACACATTGCCTCCTTTCAAAGGCATGCCAGACGTTCCTCCTCAGCAAAGTAGAGGCTCACAAACAGATTTCTTTACTTCTTCAAATGGGGGCTATACAGCAGGTCCCTTTGTCAGAAGTGGGCCTAGGATTTTATTCTCGCCTGTTTCTTGTACCAAAGAAAGGAAACACTTGGAGACCAATTTTGGATTTATCTATCCTCAACACATACCTGGACATTCCAAAATTCAAAATGTTGACGTTGCAACAACTTCTGCCTCTGTTGGGCAAAGACCACTGGATGGTAACTCTGGATCTCAAAGAGGCTTATCTTCATGTTCCTATCAGACCCAGTTGCAGCAGATTCCTGCATTTTCGGGCTGGGACTTTACATTATCAGTTCTCTGCATTGCCCTTTGGCTTATCTACTGCCAGGGTGTTCACAAAGGTTCTGGCCCGTGATGGCCTTCTTAAGGTTAAGAGGAATACAAATTCATCCTTATTTGGATGATTGCCTGATTCTTGCTCAAGACGAAAACAAGCTTCTTCATCATCTACAGTATGTTATGGCAGTGTTAAGGTGCCTAGGGTATTCTGTGAACGAAACAAAGTCCAGTCTAGTACCCTCTCAGGAAATGTGCTTTCTGGGTGTGAGACTGAATACAGCTTCCCAGATGGCTTTTTTGACCCCGGACAAGCAAAGAAACCTTACTCTTTACTTCCAGCAATTGTCTCTACGGTCCAGGCTGACTGCAAGGACAGTCCTTCAAGCCTTGGGGTTCTTGGCATCTTGTATTCTGGTGCTTCCCAATGCCAAACTGCATATGAGGAAGCTACAATGGTATCTCAAAAATGTATGGACACAACACTGCCACGATCTGGACACTGTCATTCAAATAATACCTTGCATTCAAAAGGAATTTTTGTGGTGGGCTCAGGAATGTCACCTAAACAAGGGACTCTCTGTGACCCGACCAGAGGCGAGTCAGATCTTAACGACAGATGCCTCGGACAAGGCTTGGGAGCACACCTCAATGGAAAGTGGGTTCAAGACACGTGGCCTGCCAGACTTCTACATTTACATATCAACTTGAAGGAGATGTTAGCAGTCCAATTTGCATTGATGGCTTTCAAGGATCTACTTCACCCGGGACAAGTGTTGATTCAAACAGACAACACAACTGTCATGTGGTACATCAACAAGCAAGGGGGAACCCATTCGTACCCTCTTTGCAGACAAGCTATGATTCTGTGGGAGACTGCTCTCAGTATGCACCTCACTCTTCAGGCAAGGTTTCTGCCAGGAGCACAGAACTCCTTAGCAGATGTTTTGAGCAGACAGATGGTGGATCCCCACGAGTGGAAGTTGGATCCTCATGTATTTCGACAGTTGACAGCAATATGGGGGACTCCAGACATAGATCTGTTCGCTTCTCCACTGAATTTCCAGTTGCCAAAGTTTTGCACAAAGATGTTTCATCCCACAGCTTGGAAAGTGGATGCTCTATCATTCAGTTGGAGCAATCTTCACATTTATGCCTTTCCTCCTCTGCCTCTCCTTCCCAAGGTGCTCTTGAAGGTCAGACAAGACAAGCCCTCCATGATTCTAATAGCTCCAGATTGGCCTCGACAGCACTGGTACCCTCTGCTGAGGAGTTTAGTACGGGAGCCTCCTTGGCCTTTGCCTTCAATTCCACACCTTTTGTCCCAGGCGGGCAATCATTTCCTCAATGTCAGGATTCAGTCCCTGCATCTAACAGCCTGGCATATTCTGTTCTAGAACCTAAAGGGTCGAAGCTTCCTCGACAAGTTTTGGATGTTATTTTGGAGGCCAGAAGGCCTAGTACAAGGAAAGTTTATGCTGATAAATGGAGGAGATTTTTTATTTGGAGCACAGCAAGGAGTTTTGATGTTTCGGCCTAATTTGAGTGTTTCTCTTCAATATCTTACAGAATTATTAGACAAAGGTTTGTCTTTCTCCTCTGTAAAAGTTCATGCTGAAGCAATTTCTGCTCACTATGACTGTGACCCACCATTATTCTCTCATCCTTTGTTTAAACAATTCCTTAGAGGGGCAAAGAACATAAGACCCCCACGTAGAGCTCCTACTCCTTCCTGGGATCTCAATTTTGTGTTGGAAAAACTTACTTTACCTCCTTTTGAACCTGCAGCTACGTCTGAGTTAAAGTCTTTGTCTTGGAAGACTGCTTTTTTGTTGGCCATTACGTCTGCTAGAAGGGTTTCTGAATTGCAGGCTCTCATGGCAGTTGAGCCCTTCCTGATTTTTCATAAGGATAGGGTGTCTCTGCGTACTAACCCTACTTTTATGCCTAAAGTGGTTTCAAATGTGGCTCTGAACCAATCTATTCATTTGCCTACTTTTTATGCTGATCCCCAAAATAAAGGGGAGAAAATTTTGCACACTTTGGATATTCACAGGCAGTTGCGTTATTATTTGAGCAGGACTAAAAGTTTCAGACTGTCTCAACAGTTATTTGTTTCTTTTGCTTTGAGCTCTCAGGGGAAACCTATTTCTAAACAAACTATTTCTAAGTGGATTGGTCATTGTATTGCCTTTTGTTATTCTCATCATGGTAAGGAGATTCCGCTGGAATCAGACCTCATTCCACTAGGGCTACTGCCACTTCTACTGCTTTTTGAGGGAGTAGCTACCAAAGATATTTTGGAAGCAGCTACTTGGAGTTCAGTGCACACTTTTTCTAAACATTACCATCTCCTCTTTATTCCAAGTCTAGGGCTGGGTTTGCCACTGCAGTCTTGCAGGGCTTATTAGCAGCCCCCAATGCTTTATGATTTGGCCAACCTCCCTTCACTTTTGCTTTGGGATTCTACCCACAGGTTATGACTGCAGCAATGTGAGATGAAGAACATAGTACAGTTTTGTACCTACCATAAATGTAGATGTTCAAGATCCACATTGCTGCAGTCAATCCCTCCCTCCTTCCCCTCTGTAGTTTGGAGTGTTTGTTTGTTTAGGTTGTAGATTTTGTTTGTACATGGGTTTTGGAGGTTTTTTCTATTTTAGGCTGTGGCCTTCTTTTTGGGCCTTCTGACATCTGGGGCAAGAAAAGACTGAGGATATGACGTCGGTCATGCGCTTTAATACCGGGACGCACTGACGTCAGATCTGAGCCCATGACCCGGCCAGCCTAATACTTTGGTATTCGGGCCGACCGAGGACAGCGGACTACCCACAGGTTATGACTGCAGCAATGTGGATCTTCGAACATCTACATTTATGGTAGGTACAAAACTGTACTTTTCTTCATCTCCAAACAAATACACCACATAGGTTGTATAGAGTTGAGAAGTACAGAATAGTCCCAGCAAAGAGGGGGATGGTGGGTGGGTAACCTGGACTGCAACAGTGAATACACTCGAACATCTACATTTATGGTAGGTACACAACTGTACTATGTTCATCGTGTTTCACTGTTGCAGTCATTATTCTTGGGTAGAATCCCAAAGCTGATGTTGGGTGGCTGGGTCTAGATTGGATTTGGCGAGGCTAACAAGCCCTGCAGAACTGCAGTGGCAAAGTCTGCTCTGGATTTGGCGTGGAGAGGTAGGTGGTAGTGCTTGATAAAAGTGTGCACTATGTGCATTACTCAGGACAAATGGGTCGTAAACATTGTATCCCAAGAGTACAGATTTTACTTCCATACACTGCCAACCCCAAGCGGGTTTCCAGACCTTCTTCCAAACCAGTGGGCAGAGGCTGTAAAACAAGTACTTCCCCTGCTCAGTATCAGAGCTATTCAGCCTGTTCCAGTAGGACAAAAGGGGCAGGGTTTCTATTCCAGACTTCTCCTGGTGCCCAGGAAAGAGAGCTCTTGGCTCCCAATCCTGGATCTTTCAGCTCCTAACATCTTTCTGGTCTTCCCAAAATTCAAGATGCTTACCCTGCAACAGCTTCTCCCTATGCTAGCCAAGGATGCATGGTTAGTCACTCTAGACCTAAAAGAAGCTTATCTGCACATCCCTGTAAGGAAGTCATGCAGGAAATATACTTGGATGACTGCCTGATTCAGGCGGACAATCAGGAATTGCTACGTCAGCACCTGCCATTTGTAAAAAGCCTTCTCACTTCATTGGGGTTACACCATCAACGAAAATAAATCACAACTGGTCAAAAGATTGTATTCCTGGGAACAAGCTTGGACACAACTTCCCAGATGGCATTTCTCACTTCAGAAAAACAGGTCTGTCTGACAAACTACTTCAAACAAATGGCCACCAGAACCCAGCTATATCTGCAAGGCAAATACTGCAAGCCCTAGGGTTTATGGCCTCATGTATTCTGCTAATTCCATATGCAAGACTGCATATGAGGAAACTTCACTGGTACTTAAAAAGTCTTTGTTGCCAGCATTCACAGGACCTGGAAACAGTCATTCCAATCATACCTTGTCTGAGGGCAGAGTTCCTTTGGTGGGAAGAAGCATGCAACCACAACAAGGGACTGCTTTTCACTCAACCCTTCGCCATCCAAATCCTGACAACAGACATATCAGACTATGCATAGGGGGCTCACATGGCAGGCAAATGCATTCAGGGCTACTAGAGCCCAGCCCAGATTCTCCTGCACATCAATCAAAAAGAGATGCTAGCTGTACAGAATGCTCTGACAGCCTTCAAATACCTAATCATTCCAGGACAACTGCCTATAAAAACAGACAACACCACAGTTATGTGGTACATAAATAAGCAGGGGGGAACCCATTCTTACCCACTCTGCAGGTTAGCCTTGGTCCTGTGGAACACAGCCTTGAGCAACCAAGTGCATCTACAAGCTCAGTTCCTGCCAGGCAAACAAAATTCACTGGCAGATGACTTGAGCAGAAATCCCCTAGACCCACATGAGTGGAAACTGGAAACCAACACCTTCAACCTTCTGATCCAGAGGTGGGGGACACAGGAGGTTTACCATTTTGCCTCCCCCGAGATCCATCAGTTGAGCAAGTTCCGACCACTTTGCATCACCTACCCATGGCCAAATGCAGCAACTACTTAGTCCTAACCCCCCCCCCCCCACATGGGAGTCACCAAGGGATGCACTTATTCATGACTGGCCCCGGGACTTCTTTATGCCTATTCACCAATCCCTCTAATTTACATATTTTTGCAGAAAGCAAGTTTGTTGGAGATGACAGTAATCCTAATTGCCCCTTATTGGCCTTGATAAATCTGTTTCCCCTTTCTTCAGCCTCATGTACGGGGTAAACCATGGATTCTTGACCCTGCTCCGGACCTTCTGACTCACCTGTCAGGAATAAACATCCTGGAGATTAGGGCAGTGCAACCTGGACAGCCTCAAACTAACAACTTGGCTGCTGCAGTTACCCTGATCACCAGGTTTCCTCTCCTTTCATCTCCAGTTAGACATATTTTGTTTTCCCACAAGTCATCTACACGAAAGCTGTGCATAGGTAAATGGAAGAGATTTGTTGCATGGGCCAGCAGTAATCAAATAGACCCTTTTACCACACCCATGCATTCTGTTCTAGAATTTTTAGCAAAACATTTCAGTGAAGGCGCCGCAGCAGCCACTGTTAGAGTTCAGTTGTAAGCAATTTCATATTTTCACATAGGAGAAAATGGTCTGGAATCATGTCAAACTGTGCAAGGCATTCCTAAAAGGAACTACAGTGGTCAGACCTCCATATAAAAACCCGTCACCGCCCTGGGATCTGAATTTTGTTTTGTCAAATATTCTCTGTCCTCCCTTTGAACCATCTGCTACCAGTGATTTGAAGTTTCTCTCCTAGAAAACACTCTTCTTAGTGGCTATTACTTTGGATAGGAGTGTTTTGGAATTACAAGCTTTGTCTGCCAACCCCCATACCTAGTTTTTCATAAGGACAAAGTTTCTTTACGCAGTAACCCCTCATTTCTACCCAAGGTTGTGTTGGAAAGTAACCTCAATCAATCTATTGAGCTGCCAGTTTTCTTCCCAAACTTCCAAAATAAAGGAGAATATTCACTGCATCTTTTGGATGTTACATTTCTGCTTACATAGAACTTCACAAATCAGAAAGTCAGGTCAGCTCTGTGTCTCTTATCCTGATATTAGAAAAGGCCAACCAGTGTCCAAAGTTACCTTAGCCAAATGGCTTTCACTGTGCATTTCCTACATTTACAATTCTAAGAACAACGTTCTTTCTAATCCCGTTAAAGCTCATTCCACTAGGTCGGTAGCCACATCTGCAGCTTTTCAAGCTAGGTTACCTTTGGATGATATTTGTGCTGGAGTATTGGGGGCAGACAAGATCCGAAGAAGTTAACAGTTGCATTATGAGTAAGGAAGGATGTCCACAAGCTTTGCTGAAGGCCTTGAGCTTTTGAAATGGCCAAGACATATCTTATGGATCAGATCTGACCCACCAGTGAAAATAAAGGTCGAGATGGATAACACACATGGAACGTTATGCTAAGTACAGAATTTCTCTTTTTTTTTTGCTCCTCTACTTATCCACCCCTTATCTACCATTCTTTTTCTGTGTTCTAAGTTAACTGTTCTAGAGTGGTTGTTTAAAGCTGTCTGGACCCTTTTTCTTGATCTTATTTGGTTTGGTTTGGCACCTCTGTCTCTAATGGACACACGCAGACTGTAAATGGTTCATCTCCCAGGCTTCTGCCTTATCTACCATTCTTTTTCTGTGTTCTAAGTTAACTGTTCTAGAGTGGTTGTTTAAAGCTGTCTGGACCCTTTTTCTTGATCTTATTTGGTTTGGTTTGGCACCTCTGTCTCTAATGGACACACGCAGTCTGTAAATGGTTCATCTCCCAGGCTTCTGTTTGCAAATATTTAATCTCCCAAGCCATTACTTAGACTTAAGGATATTTGAACTTGTCAAAGGTTTGGAATGCACGGCTCATCTTAAAACAGCCCTTGTGGTCATTAGCCTAGTTCACACCTGTGAACCTATTATCTGTCTTTCATACCCTTATTCTTGGCAGATGGCTTTTGTCTCGGATCACATTCCCTCTTATTAGTGTAGTATTTCCATTTGGACTATCCTTGCAGATGATCCTCTGTAGGATAGTGTATTGTTTTTGTTTTCAGCATTTTACTGTATTTCACTTGGAGACTGTATACAGTGACTGCTGTCCTTTGATTAATCTTGCTGGTCAGCTACACCCTTCTTCTTGACCAGGCCATCCTCTTAGGCACTCCTTGACCTCTTACCTTGTAGGAAATTAGTTTCTCAAGGGGTTGGCCTATTTATTATTTTGTTATATTTTTTGGATACATGCCCCACATATAGTTCTACTTTTTTAATTTCTCCAAGTCTTTTAGATTTCTAATACCATGACTAGAGTGGACACCATTCCTAAGTCAAAGTATGATTAAAGTTCATGAAATTAGTATTGTTTCAGTGTTTGTTAGTCAGAAGTGCTTTGCGCATCTCCCACAATGTGCCAGTGATTATTTTTTTCTGTAGTTCGTATCGAAATAGGGGTAACATATCTAAATACGATTGTACATTCTTTTTTGTAAGACCCGTTGCTCCTGCTACTACAGGAACTGTCTGGGTATCTTTCTCCCACATTGCCCTAGTTTCTGCCTGCAAATCCTGGTACTTTATAACTTTGTGTCTCTCTGTATGCAAGACACTGTATTCACTGGATGTAGCAATTTCAATAATCAGTGCTTCCTTTGTCTCTTTTTCCTGGACTACTATATCTGATTTTCTTGAGTTTATTTTTTGAACTGTTTGTAATGATCCCATGTGATGTAAACATCATTTTCTATGATGCTTTGTGGCTCATGTTTCCAGTGTTTTTCAGCTACTTCAGTATTGTAATGTTCATACAATCCCCAGTACAACAATCATGCTACATTATTATGCCTTTCAGTATACAGTCCTCCTGCCATTAGTATGTTATAACCATTAACAAGGTGTGCAACTGTTTCCATTTGTGTTTTACAAAACCCACATTTGTCTGTTTCTCCCACATGTTCAGTGGACGTTGGTTTAGAATCTTGGGCCGCCAATATTAACCTTTCATCTTTTAGTTAAAATTCGCCTTTCCTTAACCATTCTTGCATTCAATCCTGATCAGTATGAGGTTGTTCCAGGACTTTTCTATACTTGCAGCTATGTTTATACATTTTCCACATTTCTTGCCTTCTCACCTACTCCTGCACTTTATATTCTTTCTTTTGTTTTTTGGCACATTCATTTGCTGCCTGATTTTTATATACTTCTAGTTCTACTTTTTTAATTTCTTGTCTGTTTCTGTTAAGTAAAGCAACTCTTATCTTAGGTCATTTTCCTCCAAGCTGAGAGCACATCCCTTGTTTTCCATTTCCTGCTGGTATTCTATAGAAAGTGATGTTAAGTTGTCTATCTCGCCTTCATTCTTGCTGGATGGGTTCGGAGCCGAACCTCGGCTCCGACTCGGCCACTCTAAAAGCTCGAGAGCTAGTTCCACCGGCTCGAGGCTCCCCTATATCCCACAGTGCTAGGCGGTAACTCCTTAGATCTCGTTTGCCGCTATAGCGATCGAGGTGCGTTTCAACCGGCTCGTCAGGTTAGTTTTAAAAAACTAGTTAATATCTTAGATAATTTCCCCTTTTAAGTTAGTTTTCTTCATAGTTTTATACAGTGAGTAGTTTCCTTCCATTCCCAGTCAAAAAATTTCCCTTTTTTTCCTGAAACTCACTAGAGTTCTTCCCTTGGGCCTTAGGCCCAGTCCCTCCCTTCCTAGTAGTTGGAGTGACTGTGTTTGTAGGGACTTAATTTTCTAAATTACTTTTAATTTAAATTTAATTTAATTTCTAATAAGTGTAATCGGTGTGTGTGTGTGATTGTGTGGTTACACTTTTTCTTCTTTAGACATGTCTAAGGATTCAAAGGTCTCAGGCTTTAAGAAGTGTGACTCGTGCTGTCAGAAGATGTCTCTGACAGACTATCACACTTCTTGTGTGTACTGCCTGGGACCTTTGCACCTGCAGGACTCATGTGCTGTTTGCCATGGCTTCAGCCCTAGAGTCCTGCAGGAGCATAAAAATAAGCTCATTCTAAGGGGCTTATTGAAGCCTGAGGGTCCCCCGACTCAGTCTTTGGGGAAACCTTCGAAGCCTACCAGACCATCGGCTCCGGTATCTGAGTCGTCTTCTGGGGCTTCGAAGGCTGTTCAGGCTGTCGGCTCCGGTCGGAGCCGATGATTCTCGATCTCATGTACCTGCTATTTCCTCAGCTCCGGCCGGAGCCGAGGCAGACACCGGTGAGTCGGCTCCGATCAGATTGTCAGAACCGACCTCCAGAAAACGGTCCCGGTCACCATCTATCGGCTCCGTTCATTCGGCTCCAGCATCTCCATTGCTGTCTGAATGGAGCCATAGATCTCACTCCTCTAGGTCGTCGAGACTTTCTGATCATGACCTTCAGAGGGTAGTGAGTCGACTTCTTAAAGTCCGAGGCACTGGCCCAGATGCTTCAAAGCCCGACTCAACAGTCGATGGCTAATCCTATCACTCAGAATATTCCTCCTCCGACTCCTTTGAGTTCGGAGCCAGGGCGGCTCGGACCCGAGACTGTGGCTGCGTCGGAACCGATACCATTGTCTTTGGTACCGTCGTCTGCTCCGATTTCTTCCTAGGAGGAATCTCGGCGCCGGATTTCCCTCATCGGCTCCGAGGGGGCGAGTGGCATCGGACCCTTGTCCGACCCCGCTCTATCTCTCGGTGCTTCAGCGCTGGTGAGTTCGGCTCTGACATCGGCCTCGGAGCCATTACTGTCGGTGCCGGGGGAGGTTTTCAGCTTTTCGGAGCGGAGACCTCTGGCTCTGCCTGACAGGGGTGCCTTCGATGTCATGAGGAGCGTGTTAGAACCTGGTTCAACCCCACAGTCTGCTCCATCTGCCCCTCCCTCCACGGTGCCTCCGGTGATTTCTGCTCACTCCCTCATCCCGGATCGCAGAGAGCCAGCTCCTCAAGTATCCCCAGTGGGGATCTCCTCCTCTTCCGAGTCCTCTCCTGACCCGGTAGGAGAGCCTCCTAGGAAGAGGCAGTGCAAAAGGAAGCACATCAACTCCCCTGAGTCTGTCACCTCCGACACCGATTTAGAGGATTCTGAAGGTTCCCCTCGTTCCCTCTCTGAAGATGTCTCTTTTGCAGACATCCTCGAGATCTTAAAACAGAGGGAGAATTGGCCAGCCCTCAACCCTTCAGAGGATGAATCTGTGTATCTTGAGGCGTTTGGCTCTCGCCCTTCCACCTCCTGGGTGTCCCCTCCTTTTGACCCCCTTATGCAGGTGGTGGCAAAGAAGGCATGGACGGCTCCTGACTCTGTGGACCCCACCCCCAGGAGACCTTCAAAGTTTATCACTGCCCCCAAGGACAAAGAATTTCTGACCAAAGGCATCTCTGTGGATGCTATGGTGGTGGCTGCAGCCACCAAGAAGGAGCTAGCTGATCCTTCAGTGCCTGTCCATCCTCCTAACAAGGAGTCTAGGACTATGGACAGGTACGGGAAGCGGATGTTCTCATCAGCGACCTTTTTTATGCGCTCGCTGAACTACCTGTGTCATTTCACTTTCGTCTCCAGAGAGATTTGATCAAGGAAGCGAGTGAAATGTTAAAGGATCCAACAGCTGCGGGTTTTCAGGATAGGATGAACTCTCAGCTGGCTACCCTCAACTCAGTAGTTAACTCCTCCATGCGCCTCCTTTCGTATGCGGCAGATGGGCGAGTAAGCGGCAGGTATAGGTGTGGCCTTCGTCGCGCCTGGATGCAGCTATGTGATTTTGCGGACCCTTTCAAGGCGTCCTTCACTAACTCCCCGTTTGATGGATCATCCCTCTTTGGTCCTCAAGTGAAGGAAACCCTGACTAGGTGTGAGACTGAAGGCAAGACTCTCTCTGCCGTGGGAGTCCATTTTTCTACTCCTTCTAGGCCTTACCCCAAAGGCCAGAAGGGGGGAAAGATGTGGTTCCGCAAACAATCTCAAGGAGCCTTGCCTGACGCACAGAGTCGGTTCCCCTCTAGAGGCAGAGGGGGGAACAATAATGGTAGACGCCGCCCTAGAGGCAGAGGGGGCCCGCAGAATCAGGGCAGTCGAGAAACCTTCTCTGACAAGCCCTTTCAGCATCCCTGAGGTGTTGCCCGGCTGTCCACCTTCAGAGGCAGTTGGCGGAAGATTATCTCTGTACCCGGAAGCCTGGCAATCCCTAACTCAAGACAAGTGGGTACAGTCTATCATTTCCGAAGGCTATACAATCCCATTCTTTCGCATTCCAAAGCAATCAAAAAAATCCCTTCCAGACGTTCCACCCAGTCAAAGGGAGCAAGCAGCGCTAGAAATATCAAAGCTGCTTGCAAGAAGAGCCATTCAACCAGTTCCAGCAGACCAACAAGGGTCCGGAATCTACTCCAAATTCTTTTTGGTTCCAAAGAAAACAGGGAACTGGAGACCCATTTTGGATCTCCGCAACTTGAACAAGTCTGCAGTCCATTCTACCCCTTTTGGGGCGGGACAACTGGATGTGCTCTTTAGATCTCCAGGATGCATACTACCACATCAAAATGAGCCGAAGCTCCAGGAGATTCCTCCGCTTCAGGCTGGGAACCAGTCATTTCCAATTCAGGGCCCTGCTCTTTGGACTCACTACAGCCCCCCGAGTGTTTACCAAATGCATGGCAGTGGTCGCCTCTCATCTGAGACGTCAAGGATTCCAAGTCTTTCCGTATTTAGACGACTGGCTCCTTACAGCCCCCACCAAGCATCTTCTGCTTCTTGCCAGAGACTATACCTTTCACACATGTCAAACATTAGGCATTTCAATAAATTACAAAAAGTCTGTTTTGTCGCCTTGTCATGTTATTACCTTTATAGGCACAAATCTAGACACAGTCAGCATGTCAGCCAGACTCGCAGAGCAGAGAATAGCAGACATACACAGACAAGTCTCTCTGGTCTTGCAAAGCAACAAAATCAAAGTCAGATTGGTCCTGAAGGTCTTAGGGATAATGGCGGCTGCTATCCCTCTTCTTCCTTTAGCCAGATTCCACATGAGAATCTTACAATGGATGCTCTTCACACAATGGTCGTACCAACAACTTCCAATGTCCCATTCCATTGCGATAACACAGTCGTGCAGGAATCATCTTTCTTGGTGGATCTCATCCCCCCAACTCTTCCTAGGAAGACCCTTTGTTCCTCCCCCTCCGGTTGCTACACTGACAACGGACGCCTCCCTGATCGGGTGGGGGGGCATTACCAAGGCAGGACGGTCCAGGGCATATGGCAACCTTTCGAACGCCACTTGCACATAAATGTCCTAGAGATGAGAGCAGTGCTTCTAGCGTTGCAAGCCCTACAAGACTCTCTTCCCAAAGGAACTATAGCAATTCAGACAGACAATATGTCTGTAGTGTGGTACATCAACAAACAAGGCGGAACCAGATCCTACCCCCTATGTCGAGAGGCACTCAGACTGTGGCAATGGGCGATTTCTTCTCAGCGGTTTCTGTTAGCAATGCACATTCCCGGGAAGTCCAATGTGATTGCGGACAAATTGAGCAGAGCTATTCTCATGTCTCACGAGTGGTCTCTGAAGAATTCAGTGTTGGACAAAGTCTTTCGAAAGTGGGGCCGTCCTTGCTGCGACCTTTTCGCTACTCCCCAAAACAGCAAGTTTGACGATTATTTCACCCTCTTTCCCCAACCAGGCCATCCCAGCAGAGACGCTCTAGTCCACGATTGGCCCCCGGGACTTCTGTATGCTTTTCCTCCCTTTCCACTGATATCTCAACTAATACAGAAAGCCATCGCTCAGAAAGCTTCCATGATCCTCATTGCCCCTTACTGGCCTCGACATGTTTGGTTCCCATTTCTTCACCGTTATCTGTTGGAACAACCCTGGCATCTGGACCCAGTTCCAGACCTTTTGACCCATCAGTTGGGTCAGTTGCACCGCTCCCTCCCTTCTCTGAACCTCACAGCATGGTTTTCCAATTCCAACTCTAGCCAGGCTTCCTCTAATATCTCACTCAGTTCGAGATATTTTAATAGCCTCTCATAAATCTTCCACTCGGAAGATTTATCTTAGTAAGTGGAAAAGTTTTTCCTGTTGGGCGCATTCAAAGGATATAGATCCTTTCACTGCTTCCATTCAATCAGTTCTAGATTTTCTAGCCGTACTTTTCCACTCAGGTTCGTCTCCTTCTACCATCAAGGTTCAATTGGCAGCTATATCTAATTTTCATGTTGGAGTCTCAGAGTCCTCCATTATGTCTCACAAACTCTGCAAAGCCTTTTTAAAGGGAGTTTTTCTCCTCAAACCACCTATCCGGGATCCTCCTCCTCTATGGGATCTCAACTTGGTTCTGACGTCCTTGATTCTTCCCCCCTTTGAACCTCTTGGCTTCATGCTCAATGAAATTGCTATCTTGGAAAACACTCTTTTTGGTAGCTATTACTTCAGCCAGAAGAGTCTCTGAAATTCATGCTCTGTGTAGTCGATCCCCCTTATCTTTTGTTTCATAAGGATAGGGTGTCCTTACGTACCAACCCGTCCTTTTTGCCTAAGGTAGTTTCACCGGCAAATTTGAATCAAACCATTGATCTTCCTGTGTTCTTTCCTAACTATTCGAACAGATCGGAACAAAAATTACATTGGTTAGACGTTCATCGCCAACTTAGGTACTATTTAGACAGGACCAAACAATTTAGGAAGTCTGATCAACTGTTTGTTTCCTATGCAGAAGGCAGAATGGGCCTTCCAGTTTCTAAGGTATCTCTTTCTAGATGGCTTACTTTATTGATTATCTTTGTGTATGAGATCAGACATCAACAGTTGCCAACCAAACCTAGAGCTCATTCAACTAGAGCTTTAGCTACAGCTATAGCTTTCCAAGACAGACTGCCTATTGATTCGATTTGTGCAGCAGCTACTTGGGCTTCTCCCCATACCTTCATTTCTCATTATAATTGGACTTAGTCTCTAGAGACCGAGCCAACTTTGGTTCCACTGTACTCAAGAGTCTGTTCCGATAGACCACCCGGGACAAGGTGCTAGGGACGCGGTCCCATCCAGCAAGAATGAAGGCGAGATAGACAACTTAACATTTAGAAGTTATGTACCTACCATAACGTTCCATGTTAGTTGTCTTCTTCTCGCCTTCTTTCTTGCGTCCCGCCCTCCTTCCCCCTAGCCTGGACAGACCTAGAGGAGTTTGTTTTGTGACCTTTATCCTTTCTACCACCTCTATATATGTGTGTATATATATATATATATATTTCCTCAGTCAGGTTTAGGGCACCTTTTAGTCAGCCTATAGAGGTGGATTATCCCTTTCTTCCGTATTGTGGGACTTTCCTAGCTGGGCCTAGCTTACAAACGAGATCTGAGGAGTTACCGCCTAGCATTGTGGGATATAGGGGAGCCTCGAGCCGGTGGAACTAGCTCTCGAGCTTTTAGAGTGGCCGAGTCAGAGCCGAGGTTCGGCTCCGAACCCATCCAGCAAGAAAGAAGGCGAGAAGAAGACAACTAACATGGAACGTTATGGTAGGTACATAACTTCTAATTCTGTAGCATCTTCCTGTAGCACCTTCTGCTCAATTTAGTCTTGTAACCCCCCCCCCCCCCCCCTGCCATTGCTCTTTCTTATGGAAACTCACTGGCCTAGCACTCCTCAACATTGACTGTATCAGTTTCCAACATTGACTGTATCAGTTTCCACAGTTTCCTATTCCTTTTCTTGCTGTCTAGCTTCAAGTGAGTTTTTATACTGATTTCCTGTGGAAGGCTCCAAGCTATCTTGATATGGCACCTGACCAATTGCTTCCCGTTCCACTGGTTTCCCCGTAATTTGGATATCCATTGCTCTATCCTGTTGTGGCACTTTCAGCATTAGATTTTCTACACTGAAACCTTCACTTTGCAGTTGCTCCACAACCTCAATTTCTATTTCTTTAACTTCTCCATTACTAATCTCCTTTTCTGCTTTTCCTCTTTGTCATCTTATTTTTTGTATTGTAAAGTTTTCTATATCCAGATTCCTTTGCCTATAATTCTCTTCAAATATCTTTGGTGCTGCTCTTTTTGTATTGGTTAGATTTGCTTTCTCCTTTGCATAAATATTACACCATATTAAATCTCTCTTTCTTTCCCATGTCCATATTTCTTCTTTGGATGTCTCCTGATCTTCCTGTTTCTTCTCACTTTGGGGACTCGTTCCATCATGCTGTGATGTACCCTGTGTTTAGACCTTCTACATCAAATCCTTCACTTCGCAGGCACTCCATAAATTTCTTTTCACCATTCCATCTATGTGATATATTTTTATTGGGAAGTTTTCCATATCTAGATGCCTTTGCCTATATTTCTCTTCGAATATCTTTGGGGCTGTCTTCTTTATATTGATTAATTTGGCTTTCTCCTTTGCATAAATATTGTACAATATCAAATCTCTTTCTTTCCCATGTCCATATTTCTTTTTTATACTTTTCAAAAATCTCTATATTGTGTTTACATTTTCGCACTTCTTCAGATGCCTCTTTTTTCCGAATATACCAAAGTTTCTTGATCTATATACTGTGTTTTCAAAAATCTGTTGTATTAATGAATGCAAATTTTTATTTGAAGCTTCTGACGGTTTTTCCTTTGGAAGTATTTCTCTTTCCTGTGATTTATCTCTCAATGTTTGTGTACATCTTGTATCTGAAAATTCTGTTTTTTTTGCATAACAGTAACAATACATAATTTCTTTCTTATCCTCAATAATCCACTCTGTCATCTTTATGGCTCTTCTTTGGCCTATCAGTTTTTGTGGACTGTTACTTCCTTCTACACAAGGAGGGCCATCTTTCCCCTGGGCCTGGCCCCGCCCCATTGAAGGGATGATCTGAAGTAGCTTCATTTGATCTTCAACCTGTGGGAATACGGATCCGTGTCAGATCGAGCTTGCAAAGATTGCAAGCATCAGCTCCGAGCTCCAGACTCCTCCCCTTACCCATAATCCACCACCCTTGCCTTCCATCCCCAGATCTCGTTTGTCACGATTTACAATAGCATCGTGTCTCTGAAGCTCCAGTTAGCAGGGTACTTTTCTGGTATTGTAAGTTACCAATTTCTGTTTTTGTTAGCCGTTTTAGTTTAGCGTAGGTATCTTTTCTCCCCTCCCATCGCTTTGGTGTCGTGTGCAGGCTTTTAGTAGTTGTTAGGTAGTGTAGTTTATCTCTGTGTACCTCTCCCCCCTTTTCTAGTTAGTTTAGTGTGTGGTGAGTGGGTGTGTGTTGAAATTTCAATGGAAAGTTTTGTCCTTTCTTTCCTAGGATGGCTGAAAAGCTTATTTTTAAGCGCTGCACAGAGTGTGGCCATAAGCTGTCCCCAGCGGATGGCCAGACTCTGTGTGTACTGTGTTTAGGTGTGGCCCACCTTAATGTTGACTGCCATTTGTGCGGAGTTCAACCCCTGGGCGTTGAAAGACAGAAAGACCAAGTTGCCTCAAGGGGCTTCTTCCTGCCACTGATCCTCCCTCCTCTGCTTCAGTCACGGTGGCTGCCATGGCTGCCTCTCCCGCTTCTCTGCCTCTGGCCTCCCCTCCCTCCGAGGCTGGGACTCAAACTCTTGCTTTTAAGCCTGTGGTAGTGGAGCAGAGGAGGGGTAGAGAGCAGGAGAGAGAGTCAAGGCCGAAAGTGAAGAAAAAGAGGTCTCCGGACCTTGTGTCACCCAGTAAATCTGCTCGGAATCGTGACTCCTCCCGGCTCCAATCTCCGAGCTTCTCCTGGAAGCTGGTGGAGGCACACTCAGTCTCCCGGGCCTCAGCGCCCCGATCTGCCCGGTCGGAGGCTGTGGCCTAGTCTCGGTCCACCCGGTCTCTCTCAGACATAAATCTGGATAAGATTATGAGCCACTTCATCCGTACGCAGATCCAGATGGAGGTCTTGCCATCCCCCCCTCCCTCAGGAGGGGGCAGCTCGTTTCCTTTTTTTTTTAGCCTATCATTCCTTCCCTGATCCGACCTTCGGCTTCGGAGTTCTCGGATCCGAGGTTAGCCTTGGTCGGGGCGTTGGCGGCGACGGTCCTCGCATCCTCGACCCCGGCAGCTGCCTGGAACATCTCGGATCTGACCAGTTCGGATCCGAGCTGCTCTCGGAGCCGGAGCCTAGGGGTCGGATCCGAGGGAGTGGAACCTTTTCCATCAGCTCCGACGTTGTCGGTCCAGGTTCCTTCTCTTGGAGCTCCAGCCACTTTGGTTCCGGCTCCGATTCTCCCATTGGATCCGGGGAGACCGGCCTCCTTATTGGCTTCACAGGAGGTCTGCTGTCCTTCAGCATTCGATGTGGTAAAACGGGTCCTCTCTGTTGGAGCGAGGGCCCGACCATCCCCTCGGGCTTCACCCAGACCTCCTTGGCTCTGTCTGTGGTCCCCGTCATCTTACCAGAGGGACAGCCCATGCCCGAAGGGCCCCAGACGGTTCCCCCAGAGGAACAGATGGCTTGCGAGCACTCCCTGGAGAGCCCCACGGGAGATGTGCCTCGCAAGCATACATGTAAGAGGAGGCACTTGGACTCCCCTGAGTCCCTGACTGAGGACACGGACTTAGATGAGTGGGAGGGCTCCCCAAGGTCACCTCCCGATGATGTCTCCTTTGGAGACATCATTGAGATCCTGCGCCAGTGAGGAGGTTGGTCTGCCCCCCAAGCCCTCCTCTGATGAGTCTGTGTTTCTGGAGGCCTTCGGCACAGGCCCATCTATGTCTTGGGTGTCCCCCATATGGATCCTTTAGTGGATTTGATCACCTCGCAGGCGTGGAAGGAACCTGATACAGTGGAGCTGATCCCCAAGTGACCCGATAAGGTTTTGAGTCGCCCCATAGACAGGCCTTCCTGGAACAAGGGCTCCCCTGTGGACGCCGTGGTGGTAGCAGCAGCCACTAAAAGGGAACTATCTCAGGAAATTTCCTCGGCCCACCCGCCTGTCCGAGAGTCTCTGATGATGTACTGACTAGGGAAGCGGTTGTATGCTTCAGCTACCTTTTCTATAAAGGCACTGAACTACTTGGCCCATGTCACGAGGCTCCAACGCGACCTGGTGAAGGAGCTGGAGGAGTCTCCACCCAAGTCCATGTCGCAGGAGGACAAGGCTTTGTTCTCCACGAAAATGGCCACTTTGAGAGCAGTATCGAATACATCCATGCGACTCCTCTCCTATGCAACGGAAGGAGTGGCTTGGGCGGCTGTGTCTGGTGTGTTCATGAGGCGTAATGCCTGGCTCAGGTTATGCCAATTTACCGAACCCTTTAAGGCGACCTTTGCTAATGCCCCTTTTGACGGCTCGACTCTGTTCGGTAAGACCGTTAAGGATACGCTAGTCCAGAGTGAGAAGGACGAGAAGACACTGTCTGCTGTCGGGATCTGCTTCTCTACCCCTCAAAGGTCTTTTTCCCGGAACCAGAGAGGGCAAAAGAAGATGTGGTTCTGGAAGTCTCAGTATTCCCAGGACACTCAGGGCTCTTCTTCCCCCAGAGGCAGAGGGGGGTCAGAATGGATGCTGGCCCAGAGGCCGAGGGGGTCCACAAAACTTCGGGTATCAAGAACCTTTCTCGGACAGACCCAGTAACCCTGAGGGGTTGCCCGACTGCTCTACTCTAGGCAGTCGGGGGACGAGTGTCCTTGCACCCAGCGGCTTGGGAGTCCATAATGGACCGCTGGGTGCTGCAAATTATATCCAGAGGATATTCTGTCCCCTTCGTGGGTTCTCCAACCTCTCCCAAACACCTTCCGGCGTTCCACCCACGCAAAGGGAGGCAGCAGCACAGGAAATTTCCAAGCTGCTAGAAAAACGAGCCATCAAAACCGTCCCCCCAGATCAGTCCAGATCGGGCTTCTACTCCAGGTTTTTTTTTTGGTGCCAAAGAAAACGGGGGACTTAAGGCCCATTCTGGACCTCTCCATCCTGAACCTGTCAGTGGCCAAAGAAAAGTTCCGGATGGTCACTCTACAGTCCATCATGCTGTACTTGCAAGAGAGCAACTGGATGTGCTCGTTAGATCTCCAGGCTGCTTACTATCACATAAAAATGCACAGAAGCTACAAGAAGTTCCTCTGCTTCTGGCTAGGGGCCAATCATTACCAATTTCGAGCCCTACCCTTTGGCTTCACCACAGCCCCCAGGGTGTTTACCAAAGTGATGGCAGTGGTAGCGACTCACCTGAGGCTTCAGGGGATTCAGGTCTATCTGTACCTGGACGATTGGCTCTTACTGCTCCCACCAGGCGTCTACTTTCCCAAACCAGGGACTACTTTCTGACACTTGCCTTTAGTTTGGGTATCACAATCAACACATCCAAATCTCTACTAGAGCCTGTACAGGTGATAGACTACATTGGTGCCAGGATAGACGCACTCCAGGGCAAAGTGTTCCTGACCTCGGAGAGAGTTCAAAACCTCAGGATGCATGTCTTCCTAATTTACCATTCTCCTTTCCCGACAGCAGAATCTGTATTGAGGGCCCTAGGCTCGATGGCAGCGACCATAGCTTTCCTTCCATATGCCAGACCACACATGCGGATTCTTCAGTGGACATTGGGGGTTCAGTGGTCTCTGTTGGATTTACCACTAACCTATCCTAAACACCTAAGTCAAGTGTGTTGGTCGTCCCTCATATGGTGGATGGCCTCCCTGGACATTTTGGAGGGACGACCCTTTGTTCCAGCCCCGGCCCAAGCCACAGTGACCACAGATGCCTCCCAAATCTGTCGGGGGGGGGGCATTGTTCGGGCAGGACAGTCCAAGGCCTGTGGTCCCCTATAAAGACCAGTTTGCATATCAATGTCCTAGAGATGAGGGCGGTCCTTCTAGCGTTGCAGGCCCTTCATGCTTTTCTTCCTCTGGGGACGATTGCTGTTCAGTCAGACAACATGTCAGTAGTCTGATACATCAACAAACAGGGAGGGACCAGATCTTATCCCCTCTGTCATGAGGCCATGAGAGTGTGGGAACGGTCGCTTTATTATCGCAACACACATTCTGGGATGGTCCAACCTTCTAGCGGACAGACTAAGTCCAACCATTCTGATGCCTTATGAGTGGTCTCTGAATCTGTCAGTAGCGGAACAGATCTTCAGTGAGTGGGGGTCAACCTTGTTGTGATCTCTTCGCATCTACTTCCAACGCGAAGTGCAGCAGTTTTTTCACTCTGAACCCCCTGCTGGGGGAGTCACCCAGAGACGCTCTAGTTCATGCTTGGCTTCCCGGTCTTCTGTATGCTTACTCTCCAGTCCCTCTCATCCCTAGGTTTCAGCAGAAAGCTTGTCGACTGGAGAGCACAGTGATCCTCATTGCCCCATTCTGGCCTCGCCAGATATGGTTTCCCTTCCTTTGGCCTCACCTTCTGGCTCCACTGTGGATCCTAGATCCCTCTCAGGATCTGATTTCACACCCATCGGGGATTCCTCATCCAAATCTGGATAGCCTGAAGCTCACGGCTTGGCTGCTCCGGTTCCCATGATCTTTAGGACTCCCGGACTTTCCTCCTCAGTTAAGTCTATTTTGGTAGCTGCTCATAAGTCTTCAACCAGAAAGGTTTATCGCAGCAAGTGGAAATGTTTTTCTTTTTGCACCTCTCAGAGGAGTTTGGAGCCTTTCATGGCTCCTATTTCCGCTATCCTTGATTTCCTAGCTGATATTTTCCAGCACGGAGCTAGTTCTACAGTCAAAGTTCAATTGACTGCTCTTTCTCATTTTCATGTGGGTGAGAATTCTGCATCCTTGGCATCTTCTAGACTATGTAAAGCCTTTATTAAAGGTACCTTTTTACTATGCCCCCTGGTCAAAGATCTTGTCCCCTTATGGGACATTACTATGGTTCTTCAAGCTCTGGTCAACCCCGCCTTTCGAGCCTGCCGCTACTGTTGATCTTAAATTTCTATCATGGAAAACAGCCTTTCTGGTCACTATTCCCTCTGCTAGGAGGGTTTCGGAATTGCAGGCCTTGTCCATAAAATTCCAGTACTTGATTTTTCATAAAGATAGATTTTCCCTTCGCACCAATCCATCCTTTCTTACTAAGGTGGCATCACCAGTCAGTATCAATCAGACTATAAATTTGCCTGTGTTCTTTCCCAATTTTTCCAACAAAATGGAATACAAACTACACATGTTGGATGTTCACAGACAGTTACGATTTTATTTACATAGGACAAAAAATTTCCATAAATCTGATCAGTTGTTTGTCTCGTTCTATAGACCCTTTTTGGGCAAACCTATTTCCAAGGTCACGATAGCTAGATGGATTTCTTAATGCATCCTGCAGGTCTACAAGGACAAAGGCATCTCACCTCCAGGTCAGGTTAAAGCTCATTCCACCAGGTCCATGGCTACATCTGCAGCTTTCTGGCCTAGTGTGTTTTTTGGATGACATTTTCTCAGCAGCTACTTGGTCCTCATCTCATATGCTTATCTCCCATTATAAATTGGATTTGACATCTAGAAGGAGAGCATCCTTTGGTTCCACGGTGCTCAGGAATATCCTTCCATGAGGGCCACCCAGGGGTTTAGTAGCTGGGGACTCTGTCCCACAGGTTGAAAATCAAACGAAGTAAACTACTTCAGATAAAGAAGTTATGTACTCACCGTAACGTTCCATGTGAGCAGTTGTACTTCATTTGTCTTCAACAATCCCTCCCTCCTTCCCCTGGACCTTTGGCGCATGTTCAGCCTGCAGGCTGTAAGTATAGGTCACAAGTTTATCAGGTTGGGTTTTAAGTGTAAGTTCAGCAAACTCGATCAGGGGATGGAAGGCAAGGGAGGGGATTATGGGTAAGGGGAGGAGTCTGGAGCTTGGAGCTGATGCTTGTAATCTTTGCCGGCTCGGATCCGACACGGATCCGTATTCCCACAGGTTGAAGACAAATGAAGTACAACTACTCAGATGGAAAGTTATGGTGAGTACATAACTTCTTTTTCCATATTTTGAGG
>NC_056739.1:599930884-599956118 GCF_019279795.1 Protopterus annectens | reverse complement strand
TTTCTTGATGCCTCTACATTGTCCGAAGAAACTTTTGCTTATCTATGCAGAATCTTTTTCCAGGTGTGAGGAGTCCCTTGTGTGGGTAAGAAATCTCCTTGTAGATTTTGGTTCTAGATAAATATTCAGAAATCCTTTCTCATTCTCTCTCACAGGTTTGTGTTCCTAGGATGCTTTCTTGACTTGTCAGTGCAAAAGTCAACCCTAACTCAACTAAAGTGGATTTATACTTGGAACTCTTCCTGATTTTCTCCAATCGGTTTCAGGCTTCAATCAGAGATTGTCTCAGGATTTTAGGTTATAATTCTCATGACCCTAGCAAGGCCGCACATGAGAATTTTTTTTTTCTAATATGACTGTTTGCACCCAACATTCCTGTCCACTGTATTTCCAAAGTGCTGGGCTTTGTGAAGAAAGAACCTCTTTGACCAGATTTCTCTGAATTCAGGTTGTCCTTTCTCTCTAACATTGCTTGCTTAATCTGTACCAACCAATGCATCAAATTTTGCAAGTGGAGCTGTGTCAGTAAAGGTGAAAGATCAGGGTTTTTGGAACAAATAAAACGGGCCAAAAGCAAAAAAATGTGAAAGAGATGTTAGCTGTGATCCAATTGTAGAATATCTTCCCCACCTGTGACTCCCAGGGCCTTTGCAGGTGAGTACAGAGAACACCACTGTGATATGGTACATAAACAAGAGGCACCTTTTGTTACCATCTGTGCAGGCTGGCTGTAGTAGTTTGAGCTCACTTTGAAGCATTATTTAAGCTTATAAGCTTCTTACGGTCTGTCAGAGCAAAATGTAATGGTAGACAAGATGAGCTGTATTAGGATAGACCGTTGCAGATGAAAATTAAGGGGGGAGGTCCAGGAATTTACCCAGTTGTGGGAACACCCCAAGTAGATCTGTTTAGCATCCTTTCAGAACAGGCAACTCAACTCAACCTACTTTATTCCAGGATTTCTTGCAAGCAGGTTTGGAGATCAGATGTTTTTTCATTATGCATTTCCACACTTTCCACTGATGTTTAGTCATTCTGAATATTCAGGAAGACTGCCCAAATATCACTGTGTTGAATCCCTTCTGGCCCAAGCAACAGTGTTTTTTTCTTTATTATGGAAGTAGCCGAGGGCCATTACCACAAGCTTCCTCACAGATTAGATCTAGTCACACAAGACGGGGAGAGAGATGCACCCAAATCTGAAAGCACTATGAGTAACTGCCTGAATGATTCAGTTTTGATTCCTTTTGGGCACCTTGATGTCCTTCCTTAGATCACTGTTGCAGTATTCTAAATTGTTAGGTTATTTCGACAAATAACCTTGACGTCCAGCCAAGGTACCAAAGCCAAACCCTTCCATAGAGCCATATGTCTGAGTTACGACCTAAGCTCATGGGCATAAGGGCAAAGAAGCAGATGTATCAGTGTGAAACTTCAGGCTATCTCTCCAGATGTCCTTCAAGGATGCATCTGCAGTCATAACAAATGGGTTGTCCTGTCGTCAGGCAGCCCTTCGGTCGGCCGGATTCCAAAGTCTGGGTCCGGCTTCGGCTGATGTCGCACTTCACCCGACGTCATCTCTGCTGGTCTTCGGGTATAAAGGCATCAGCCGACGACATTTTCCCCAGTCTTTCTTGCCGCGTGGCGCCCGAAGCAGAAGCTGTTCGCAAGTGCCGGTCGGTCAGATCCAGAGATTACTACTACCGAATACTACTACGAAGACTTCTAAAAAGCTAAGTACCCCGTTGGGGACTCTTTCTTGCCACAGCCGATGTCAGAAAAGTAAATAACTGTTTAACTTGTGGGAAACAAATACCTCATAAAGATTTCCACTCTTACTGCCTACCTTGCTTAGGCCCAGACCACGACGTAGCAGCCTGTTTAGCCTGTGCTTCCTTCAACCGACACGCTTAGGCCGGTCAGAGTTTGCTGAACAGTTTTTCGCTCAGATTTTGCGTACATTATGCCGCCGGATCCTCCGACTACCCAAATTGTTAAAAAGCAAAGAAAAGACCGACACTCGCGGTCCGCGGTTTCGCCGAAACCACGGTTAAGCAAGCGAGTGTCTCGGTTTCGGCGAAACCGAAAACGGTCAATCTTCAGCCGAATCCATGACTACTACTGAGGCTCCTGCTACCTTAGTTGAATCTGCCTCTGAAGTTTTGCCTACTACTGTGGTTCCTAGTGAATTATCAGACACCATCCCTTTGGATGTCTCTACCCCAGCACGTGGTGCTGCTAGGCCTCCTGCAGCCATGTCTATAAAGGCCTTTGCCAGGGCTAAAGCAGCCAAAACTGTTAAATCAGTGCCTGTTAAGACCCCATCACATAGGCCCACTTCTAGTTCACAAATGCTTACTTTGGCAGAGGATTTAATCTCCTTAATTAGGGGATCCCGATCTCACCCAGACAGGGCCTCTCAGCCTCCAGAAAAGAGACCTAGAGCAGAGCCCCCGAGCCAGTGTCCTCTGATGATTCTTGGATGACTCAGACATTACAGATCAGCCAGAGGCTCCTTATTCTACTTATGAAGATTCCGATGCTGAAGAATCTATTCCATCTGCCTCTCCACCAGAGGAATTTTCCTTTGGGGAAACCTTACATGCCATGAGAGAACAATTCCAATGGCAGGGACAAGATTTCTCAGATTCAAGAAAAAGGCTTAGGACCTTTCTGCACTTACCACAACATAGGCCCTTAGCTATACCTCCAGTTCTGCCTGTTGTGGATGATGCATTTAATGATGTTTGCACTGCTCCTGATACTTTACCTCCAGCCCCTGCCAAACCAGATAGATTTTACAGGGTGCCAGACACTCATGACCACCTATACAAGGCCCCACTTGCAGATTCTGAGACTATATCCCAGGGGCCTAAGGCAGTAGCTTCGACCTCAGCAAAAAACCCTCTCCCTTCTGAAAGGGAATCCAGGTCCTTAGAGATGGGAAAAAAGTTTACACCTTTGCTACTCTCTCAGCTAGAGCTTTAAACTGTCAGTTTCACATGATCCAATACCAAGAGTTTATGCTTGATCAGTTAACTAAGAAGCTGTCCTCTGATGACTCCTTAGATAAGAAATATGTTTTAGAAATGGTGAATAACATTCAGCAGGTTAGTAACCATTCTTTAAAATGTGGCTATGATGCACTGGAGGCTTCATTTAGATCAGCCATGACTGGCACAGTGATAAGAAGGCATGCATGGTTGAAGGAACAGGTTTTGCCGGATCATGTTAAAGCAAAGCTGTTAGATGCTCCTATGGATAAGGCCAGTCTATTTGGTACACCTGCTCAGCAAGTAATGAAGAAAATGGAAGAGAAGGCAAAATCTGTACAAACAGTTAAGGATTTCTTACAGGTTCAGCCCCCAAGGTTTAGCAGGAACTGGCCTGCCAAAAATTGGTCCTTTCCAGATTCCTCAAAATCTCAAAGAGGCAGGAATAGACGCTCTAGAGGCAGAAATCAATCCAGAGGAGGTGCCTATAGAGGACGCCAGTGGCAAGGCAATAACCAGAGAGGCACAGACACAACCACTGCCACTGCAACAGGACAATCACAGTGACTTGACTCTGACACCGCCTACCAGGGAGCAAGTAGCAGCACCTTTAGGCGGAAAGCTAGCCTTATTTTCGAAAAATTGGCACTATATCACAAAAGACAAGTGGATTTTGCAAACCATAGACCAAGGCTACAGGTTCCACTTCCACACCTTACCAGTAAAAAGAGGAATGCCAAACTTACCTCCAAATCAAAAAACAGAAGCTCTAAAGCAGATAGCTCAATTAACAAAGATGAGAGCTGTGGAAAGAGTACCAATAACACAACAGGGCAAAGGATTCTACTCCAGACTCTTCCTAGTACCAAGAAAAGAGAAAAGTTGGAGACCTATTCTCGACCTGTCCGTCTTAAACACATACATCATTGTACCAAAATTCAAAATGCTGACTCTACAGCAACTTCTTCCCATGCTGGGCAAGGAGTGTTGGCTGGTAACTCTAGATCTCAAGGAGGCATACCTGCACGCCCCCATACGACCAAATTGCAGAAGATACCTCAGATTTCTTGCAGGATCAGAGCATTATCAATTCTCAGCATTGCCCTTTGGCTTATCTACTGCGCCCAGAGTATTCACAAAATGCCTGGCATCAGTAATCGCTCATTGCAGGCTACAGGGAATCCAAATTTATCCATACCTGGATGACTGCCTGTTACAAGCGGACAACAAAAGCAAGCTGACAACAGATTTACAAAGAGTCATTTGCTTACTACAAGCCCTGGGATACACAGTCAATTTAAAAAAGTCAAGACTGATACCATCCCAGACAAGAACATTCTTGGGTGCGGAATTGGACACAATAAAACAAATGGCATTCCTAACTGCAGAAAAACAAGCACAACTCCCTCTATACTACTTGGCATTAACAAAGCAGCACAAACTAACAGCAAGAAAGGTACCGCAGGCCTTGGGCTTCATGGCATCATGCATAATCCTGGTCCCCCATGCCAGACTGCATATGAGAAAACTACAGTGGTACCTAAAGAATTTATGGTCTCAACACAGGCACAGCTTAGAAACCGAAATCCCACTAATCCCATGCCTGAAACAAGAGTTCCTATGGTGGGCTCAAGCATGCCAGTCAAACCCAGGCTTGCCCTTCCACAACTTTCAAGCAAACCAAACCATCACAACGGACGCCTCAGACCTAGGCTGGGGGGCGCACATGTTGGACAAGTGCATACAAGGATTGTGGACTCCAG
This sequence comes from Protopterus annectens, assembly GCF_019279795.1. Lineage (NCBI taxonomy): Eukaryota > Metazoa > Chordata > Ceratodontiformes > Protopteridae > Protopterus > Protopterus annectens. Next base: position 599,951,362 of record NC_056739.1, on the reverse strand, counting down.
ACCAGCTGCACCTGCACATAAACCAAAAAGAAATGCTGGCAGTAAAACTAGCAATCCAGAAATTCAAACCATTCCTCAAAGAAGGCCATTTAATGATAAGGACAGACAACACCACAGTCATGTGGTACATCAACAAACAGGGAGGCACTCATTCATACCCCCTATGCAGAATGACTCTGGACCTTTGGAATATGGCTCTGAGCTACAACATCCAGTTACAGGCAATATTTGTGCCGGGAAAAGAAAACACCCTAGCAGACATGTTAAGCAGAACCACCTCGGATGCTCACGACACCCGGACATCTTCAAGGCCATCACAAAGAAATGGGGAATGCCACAAATAGACCTATTCGCATCCCCACTCAATCACCAGCTCAAAAAATTCTGCACAAGGACATGCCACCCACTAGCATGGAAGGTGGACTCTCTATCCTTCAGTTGGAAAGGCCTGACAGCATATGCATTTCCACCTCTTCCTTTGATGCACAAGGTACTACTGAAAATCAAAGAGGAACGCCCAAGGATAATTCTGATAGCTCCGAATTGGCCAAGACAACACTGGTATCCTTTGCTGAGGAGCATATCTCAGGGAGAATGTGGCCAATACCCTGATGCCTTTGATGTTAACTCAGAACAACTACAACATCATGCACCCAAACCTAAAAACCTTGCAACTGACTGCCTGGAACATCACATAACAGCTACTAACCCAGACTTATCCCAAAGGGTTAAAGACATTATCCTTGAAGCCCGCAGACCTTCAACAAGAAGGAACTATGCAGGAAAATGGAAAAGGTTTGTCATTTCGAGTACTGAAAGAGGAAAAGATGTCTCGAACATAGATATTGCTAACATCCTGGAGTACTTGGCAGAGCTTCTACATACGGGCCTGTCCTATTCCTCCATCAAGATACATGCATCAGCTATTTCCGCAGAATACAGCTTCGATCCACCTGTCTTCGCATCCTCTACTCAGGCAATTCCTCAGAGGGATCAAGAATGTAAAACCTCCTAGGAAACCACCATTACCAGCATGGGACTTGAACTTTGTGCTAGAAAAATTGACACTCCCTCCATTTGAACCAGCAGCAACAGCAGATCTTCAACACCTATCATGGAAAACTGCTTTCCTACTGGCAATTACTTCAGCAAGGAGGGTCTCGAACTACAGGCCTTAATGGCAGTACAACCCTTCCTAATCTTCCATCAAGATAGAGTGTCCATGAGAACTAATCCTACATTTATGCCTAAGGTGGTATCCAGAGTGTCTTTAAACCAGGCAATCCACCTACCTACCTTCTTTCCCAATCCACAGAACAGGGGGGAAAGGCTGCTGCATACCTTGGATGTACATAGACAGTTACGCTACTACCTGGACAGAACCAAAAGTAACAGAAAAACTGACCAGCTTTTAGTAGCTTATGCAACAGGAAGGGAAGGAAAAGCAATTTCCAAACAGACAATCTCCAAATGGATAGGAAATTGCATAAGATTCTGTTACTCCTACCATGGAAAACCAGTTCCACAGAACATAAGACCTCTTTCTACAAGGGCTACAGCCACTACCACAGCTTTCTTACAAGGAGTGGCAACCAAGGACATTATTGAGGTGGCTACTTGGACCTCCGTGCATACATTTGCCAAGCATTATAATTTACCTCTATACTCTAGATCCCGAGCAGGGTTTGCCACTGCTGTATTGCAGGGGATCCTAACTACACCATAATTCTTCTTCCTCCTCCCCTAGTTTGGCTATGGTATTCTACCCATTTGTTATGACTGCAGATGCATCCTTGAAGGACATAGTACAGTTTTGTACCTACCATAAATGTAGATGTCCGAACAGGATAGCATCTGCAGTCAGGATTACCCACCCTCCTTCCCCTCTGTGGTACTCCTAGGTATTTACCCTCCTAATAGCTAGCTGGGGGGGGAGTCTCTTATGGTGTATTTGTTTGTATATATGTACATACATGCTTATTTTTTGTGTTTGCCTTCTACTATTTTGGAAACATTGGCATTTATCCAAAATTTAGCTTTCCTAGAGGGCAACTGGCATCTGGGGCAAGAAACACTGAGGAAAATGGCGTCGGCTGATGCCTTTATACCCCAAGACCAGCAGAGATGACGTCGGGTGAAGTGCGACATCAAGCCGGACCCAGACTTTGGAATCCGGCCGACCGAAGGGCTGCCTGACGACAGGACAACCCATTTGTTATGACTGCAGATGCTATCCTGTTCGGACATCTACATTTATGGTAGGTACAAAACTGTACTTTCTCCGAAGGCTGTCTTCCCAATTTTCATTGTGTTCTTCGCATGGTTGTTTCTGTTTTGTGCCTTCAGTTGTTCAGATAAGAGCCCCACTGGTGAAGGCTCCTTGTTTTATCTTAACATTTTTCTGTTTGTATATTATTAGATGTCAGCTAGGACAGGAAATTGTGATTGTGGTAGGCAAATTCACTACAAGGATCTCGACTCCCAATGTTTCTCTTACCTAGGTGCAGACCATGATTATTAAATTTTAGTATCTGTTAACTGTTCATACCAAGACCCTGCCTCCCTTAATATTTTATTAGATGCACAGCACTTTAATTTCCACACCTAAGCTAAAATAGGGAACCCTTCCACTCCTGACATCCTGCTCACTCTGAAGAAGAAAGTTAATAGGCCTATGTTTGAGGCTTTGACGGCCCTGTCAGACTCCAATATACCGGCTGGGGTTTCAGAGCCCACTGTAACTTTGACTATTTCTCAAGCTTCTGCTATTGTGACCCTGCTGGAAGCCACTATCACATCTGATTCCCACATGTCCAGTATGATTGATTTTACCGATGCTGGAGAGAAGGGGGAATCTCTCCTTATCAGTTATGAAGGACCCGAGGATGTTTCATAAATATTAGTATGGGAAGAAGTATCAGGGTCGTTAATCAAGGTATGTCAGGGGTCAGATACTCCATGACTTGTTAAACCAGACATAACCCCCCCCCAAAAAAAAAAAAAAGAAAGAAGCATTCAAACAACAATGTTCCCTCTCCTCAGGCAGCTCAGGAGAAGGAGTAGATGGAATTTTTCTCAAGGGCTATTTAAGGCTATCTTGGCACTCAGACTACCATCTTTTGTTTCCTTTGCTCCTTCTCCTGCTGCCTGTCATAAGAGACATCTGGACAAATCGTCAGAGTAAGCCAAAGACGGTTTCAGATGAACACTCTTTGGCCTACCCTTCTCAGATACTTTCCCAGGTTAAGTGGCCTCTGATGATGAAATCTTATCCCCTGATTCGTCTGTAGAGAGGTTCTTTGGGGAAACACTGTAAAATAATGAACCATTTTTTAAATCCCTGTTATTAAATGATCACACAAGACATTAGAAACCTACATTAACAGAAAAAAAGCAAATCATATTAACATTTTTTTACATACAGTGTACGTCCTATATCTTTTCTTGCCTTGTAACTATCGTCAATCCAGCATTACATAAATTGATCGATTCCTGCCTTCCCATAAACTTCTCTCCTCCTGAACATTATTGTGCATATACTCTTGACACAGTTTCCATTTATTTTTATGTAATTTGCTCCTTCCCTTTTCTAAAGATTCCTCTTCCAGATTATTTTCTTTATAATGTTTTAATACTTCAAGTTCAGTTGGTTTAGACTTCGATTTCCATGTTCTAGTAATTGCTTTTTTGCAGCCAACAGTGATAAACTAAGTCTTACTATAGCTAGCTAGGCAATTCAGATTGTGTCCTAGATCAAAAAAATAATTTCTTTAGTTACAGCCATTTGGTGACTCAGTATTTCTGACAGAGTACTCTGTAGGGAATTATTAAAATCTGTCAACTGATTACAGCCTCAAAACATGTTGCCAGTTACTTTCTTCCCCATCACACCTCCAACATTTGCTGTCTATCTAAGAAAAAATTCTTTGAAGTCTGCTTGGCGTATAGAATACCTGTAGACACACTTCAAGAAAAGATCCTAGACATTCCAGACTTTGTTGCATACTTGGGAGCCATATCTAAGTCCTCCCATTGTTCTTTTTTAATTTGCTTTTCCAGTCTAACCGGCTCAGATTTATTTTTATAGTTGTTATGCAATGGTTTTATATGCTGTACTAATTATCCCTTTTTTCAGAGTAGATTCTGTTCTAGATGCAACTAAAAACTCAACCAGAGCAGGTCTTTCAGTTAAGATTCTGCTATCCCTTTCTCTTTGTCTGTACCCTGAAATCAGTCCCTTGTAGGGAGGATGGTCTTTAGCCTGCAGTCCAAATGTCTTCTTGGCATACCTTTCAACCTCTTAGTACTAGAAATCTGGACAAACCTCTACAAAATGGGGGGACAAAGGCCGAAATATAGGGGCAGATTTTAAATATTTCTTATACAATTAAAAAGTTGCTAGAATAACAGGGTTTGTGTTAACATGCTTATCTGATGTCCTTTTCATTCTTCCTCAGTATTGGGTTACAGATCCGTTCCTCGGATCCGACTCAGCCACATATATACAGACTAGGATCCAAGTCACAAGCTCCTCCCTCTACACAGAATGCTCTACACTCTACCCAGCCTACCCAGATCTTGTTTGCCGCCAGCAGTGTCAGATGTGTTTTTCCTTGGTCTTGAGTGTAAGAGAGTTAGCGTTGGGATTCCATCTACATCAATTTTCTTTCATTTCTGGTTATCTTTTCTTGTTATCCTCCCCTCCTTTTAGTTTTCACATGTTCTGGAGATGAGGGCAGTTTTCCTTATGTTGCAAGCCTTTCAGGACACTCTCCCTCTAGGAACTGTTGCAGTTCACTCAGACAATATGCCAGTAGTCTGGTACATCAACAAGCCAGGAGGAATCCATTCATATCCCTTGTGCAGAGAGGCCATGAGGGTCTGGGAATGGGCAATATCTTCAGGCTGCTTTCTACTTGCAACTCACATACTGGGGAAGTCCAACGTTCTTGCAGAGAAACTCAGCACATCCATTCTGACCCTTCATGGGTGCTCCCTCAATCAGTCAGTAGCGAACTTGATTTTCAGCCATTAGAGACAACCTTGCTGAGATCCGTTTGCTTCTTCTCAGAAGAAGTGCAGCAGGTATTTCACTCTGAATCCCCCATCCAGAGGAGTCCCCGAGGGATGCTGTAGTTCACGATTGGCCCTCTGGTCTTTTACACTTATCCTCCCCTACCTTTGATTCTAAAGTTTTTGCAGAAAGCAAAATGGCTGAAGACCTTGGTAATCCTCTTTGCCCCCTAACGGCCTCATCAGATTTGGTTCCCCTTTCTTTGGTCTCACCTGAAATGTCCTCCATGGAGCAGAAGCTGGATGCACTGGTTCAGAAGGCATTACTTGTGTTCACTAACCACACCACACTGGTACATCGGCTTTTCACATTCAAAATCTTGAGGTTAATTTGGTAAATTGATTTCTAAGGTAAATTTGTGAAATATATAAAAAATACTTAAGAAAAATTGTTTATGAATGTGATTGAAATGTATTTTCACTTAGATGTTTTTATGTTTAGGTATTATTTATATCTGTACAAGCATGTGCTGTTTTGAGGTTTAGTACTTTAAATGTATTATAATTTCCCTGAAAAGTTTAATTGAATGTAATTAGTAGGGGTTCACCTGTATAAAAAGATGGTGCTTTTATGGTGTTGTAGCCTTTGAAGGCGAAAGGCTGAGGTTCCAGTGTGGTGTGGTTACTGACTACAAGTAAAGCCTTCTGAACCAGTGCATCCAGCTTCTGTTTCTTAATTTTTTTTTTTTTTTGCTTGTATATGCATTTTGCCATGTCCTGCATGGATAACGGAACCCAGACAGCCCCCCCCCCTTTTCACCCATTAGAGGGTCATCCCACAAGTCTTCAATCCCTCAAACTGACCTTTTAGTTTCTCCAATTCCAGTAGTTGTACAGATGTTGAGGCTTGCTTCCCCCTGTTCGAGACATTGTGCTAGCTTCCCAAAAACCTTCTACTAAAAAGGTTTAGAGAAGCAGATGGAAAAGATTTGCTTTTTGGGCATCCAAAGAGAACATTGATCATTTTCAACTTTAGTCTCATCCAGTCTCCTTTTCCTCGTGACTGCCTTTAAGGAAGGAGCTAGTTTTTCTACCATTAAACTTCAGCTGGCTGCCATGTCAGACTTTCATTCCACAAACCTTTTCGGTTCTCCCACTACGTAGAAACTATGTAAGGCTTTTACGAAGGGAATCTCTCTCTCTGCCCAGACCTCCAATAAAAGATCCTTCCCCTCCGTGGGATCTCACCATCGTACTACAAGGCCCAACTCAGAAGCCTTTTGAACCAGCTAATGACTGTGAAATGAAACTCCTTTCATGGAAAACTGTCTTTTTAGTAGCCATCACTTCAGCAAAAAGAATCTCTGAAATCCAGGCTCCATCTTCTAAACCTCCTTACATTATTTTTCATAAAGACAGAGTAGCCCTTTGTACTAATCCCTCGTTTATGCCCAAAGTAGCCACAGAGACCAACTTAAACCAGTCCTTACAATTGCCAGTTTTCTTCTTAAACTTTTCAAACAAGGGGGGACATACGCTGCATCTTCTTGATGTTCTTAGACAACTACATTTTTATCTACACAGGACAAAACATTGTAGAAAGACTAATCAACTGTTTGTGTCACCCAGCCGTCTAGGCCAAGCAGTCAGTAAGGTTACTCTAGCTAAATGGATCACAGACTGCATTTCCCTAATCTACTCCAGAAATAGGCTGCAATTGCCTCGTCTTCCTAAAGCCCATTCAGCTAGGTCTATGGCTACGTTGTCCGCCTTTTCCTCCAGAGTGTCGATTGACAGTATTTGTGCCACAGCCACCTGGTCAAAAACTTGTACCTTTGTGATGCATTACAAATTGGACATTGTGTCTAGAAGCAAAGCTTCCTTTGGTTCAGCAGTACTCTAGCATATCCTTCCTTGAGGCCAGCCAAATGTTACATAGCTGGAGACTGATGCAATGGTGAGGAAGAATGAAAAGGACATCATCAGATTTATAAGTTATGTACTTACCATAACTTGGCATTTGTGTTGTCAGTTTTCATTCTTCCTCACTTTACCTCCCTGCCATCCTCCAACCTATGGTTACTTGAAGACCTATGGATTTCTTGGGAACTTGATATTCCTAGTTTGAGCCTCTGGTTTATTTCTTCGTTCTGTCATTACTATCCACTTCTCCTAGATATTTGGGCAGCAAACTTGATCTAAGGAGGCTGGGTAGAGGGTAGAGCATTATGGGTAGATGGAGGAGCTCAAGACTTGGAGTGTAGTCTGTATATATGTGGCCGAGTCGGATCCGAGGATCCGATCCATAATCCAGTAGTGAGGAAGAATGAAAACGAACAGCACAGATGCTAAGTTATGGTAAGTACATAACTTATTGTTTCTAAAGGATTTGATGTCTGAAACTCAAAAGTATGCCATTATTTAGTGACTGCACTACTCAGATCATCCAAATATTTTGCCAGAAAATCACAAATTTATGACGAACAGACTAAAATTAAGAGGGAAAAAGCTGGACATTCTGCGAAACTCTGGACATTTTGGCAACACCTTTGTCATTCTTATAGCTAGTATAGATGTAAACACTTTATAATTGTGGTTTAAAATTGAAATGGGTCTGAATGAAACTGGGTCTAATGTGTCTTTACCATCTGTAGGTAATACAGCCACCACAGCTTTTTTCTAAGATGTTGTTGCTTCCCCTCATTTTAAACTATTGATGTTATGTAGTCCTATCTCGCCGTAATTCTTGCTGGATGGGTTTGGAGCTGATCCTCGGCTCCAACTCGGTCGGTACTAAAGCTCAAGAGCTTTTACTGGCTCTCAGCTGTCCCCTATCTCATGGTGCACCATGGCAATTCACCAGATCTTGTTTGCCACGGAAGCTTCGAGGTTGTCTTCTTACTGGCTCGTTGGCTAAGTGAAATATTTTGATTATTTTGACTATATCTCTTCACCTTTCTCATTAATAGTTTTTTTCCTTTATTATCTGAATGATTGTCATGCTTGTTTGCTACCCCTGTCCCCTTTCTTTAAGGATTGTACGGCCCGTTTTAATTAGAGAGCCGTAGTTGCCCATTTAAATTAAGAGTGCCTTTCCACTGTGTGCTAGTTTTTTCTTCTTATATATATATATATATATATATATATACTTACAGTTGTACTATTGGATGTTCTTCATGTTTCACTGTTGCAGTCATCACGTTTGGGTTATCTGCTTGCAGTCCCCTCAGTCGACCTGATTATCAAAGTCTTGGGTCCTGTGTCAGTTGCTGTCTCATCTTGACGTCAGGTAGTCAGGGGTATAAAGCATGCAGCTGACGCCATTACATCAGTCTTTCTTGCCATGCGTTGCTCAAAGCGGAAGCAGTTCACAAGTGCCGGTTGGCCAACTCTTGAAATTTTCATTTTCGAGTTTCAGAACCAAAGTCTTCAGCTAAGCTAAGTACCCTGTTGGGGAAACTTTTTCTTGCTCTAAACCACTGTCAGTAAAAGTCAATAATTTTATTTCTTGTGGAAAGCAAATACCTCATAAAGATTTTCATTCATACTGTATTCCTTGCCTAGGCCCTGACCACAACGTACCTAGCTGTCGGTTTTGTGCCTTATTTAAACAACGAACTATTCGTCGTTGGTATATTTACGCTTGTAAATATTTTGATACTCTGTTCAATTACCCAGATATGGCTTTGGTAGCCACCTGACTACCGACATTCTGAAAAAACACAAAGATAAAGATAGAGACACACCGCCGAGGTCCAAAGCTGTCGATGACGCTTCTCTTAAGCTACTCGCCAGTACTCGGTGAGGCACTTTCACAGCCCCTGATACCCGCTACTTCAGATTCGCAGGCCTCTACTGAGACCCATTCGGAGTCCGGTATGCCGCGAGATGCTTCAACTGTGGAACCTGCAGATGTCTCTACCTTGGATGGGTCCGGAGCCTGTACAGACACCAGCTTTTGAGGGTGTATTCAGGCCTACTGACTTGCATATTAAACCTACGCCATCTTCTTCTTCAAGGCCTAAAACTCTATCCTTGCCTAGAAAACCGACGCCCAGACTGCATGGTCAGGCCTCTATGCCTAAAAAACAAATGATAAGAATGGCTGAAGACCTCATCACTTTAATCAGGGGACTCCAACCTTCCCCCTCTAAGAGACATGGGACTGAATTTGCTTATAATTCTTCTGATCAGGATTCTGAACTTTGTTTCCTCTGATGACCAGGATTTACCCTTGTCTACCTATGAGGATTCTGATGCAGAGGACTCTTTTCCCTCTGCTTCCCCTCCAGAAGATTTCTCTTTTGGTGAAACCTTGCATATCCTTAGGGAGCATTTTCGCTGGGAAAGCCAGGATTACTCTGATTTTAAAAAGAGGCTTAGGGATTTCTTACTCCTACCCAAACACATTGTTGATGATGCCTTTTTGGAATCTAGCTTGGCCCCCGATTCCTTACCTCCTGCTCCCAGAAAACCAGATAGATATTACAGAGTTCCTAACTTTTGCAAGTTCCTCTTTAAAAATCCTACTGCGGATGCTGATACCATTTCACAGGGACCCAAGGGCATTAAGGCTACTACTGCCAAAAATCCTACACCCTCTGACAGAGATTCCAGGGCGCTGGATAGATGGGGTAAGAAGGTATACACTTCTGCAACCTTGTCCATTAGGACCTTAAACTGCCAGATGTTGTTCATGTTTTACTGTTGCAGTCATTACATTTGGGGTAATCTGCTGGCAGGTAGTCCTCAGTCGACCTGATTAACAAAGTTTTGGGTCCTGCGTTGGTTGCTGTCCCTTCTTCCATGACGTCAGGTCATCAGGGGTATAAAACATGCAACAGATGCCATTTTCATCAGTTTTTCTTGCCGCACTGTGCCCAAAGCAGAAGCAGTTCGCAAGAGCCAGTTGACCGACTCCTGAAATTGTTGTTTTCGAGTTTCAGAACCAAAGTCTTCAACCTAAAGTTAAGTACCCCATTGGGGAAACTTTTTCTTGCTCCTTACCAATGTCAGTAAAAGTTAATAATTGTATTATTGTGGGAAGCAAATACCTCATAAGGATTTTCATTTGTACTGTATTCCTTGCCAAGGCCCTGACCACAATGTGCCTTTGCTGTCGGTTTTGTGCTAAATTTAACCAACACACTATTAAGCGTCGGTATGTTTTTGCATCAAAATATTTTGGCTCAAGATTTAACTATCAAGAAATGTTGTCAGTTAGCAATCCGACTACCGGAATACATAAAAAACACAAAGAAAAAGACAGAGACAGACCGTCAAGGTCCAAAACCGACGAAGCTTCTCCTAAGCCAGTCGCTGGTACTCAGTGAGGTGCTTTCACAGCCCCTGATACCCGCTACTTTTGATTCGCAGGCCTCTACTGATAGCCATTCGGAGTCCGGTATGCCATGAGACACTTTAAGTATTGAACCCGCAGATGTCTCTACCTTAGATGGATCCGGAGCCGCTGAGTCGGCACTGGCTTCTGAGGGTGTTTTCAGGCCTAAAGATTTGTATATTTAACAGACTCCATCTTCAAAACCTAGGCCAAAATCAACTTCTGTGTCTAAAAAAACTGACGCTTGGACCACGTGCAGAGGCCCCTATGCCTAAAAAACAAATGATCAAAATGGCTGAGGATTTAATTACCTTGATCAGGGGTTCCCATCCCCCTCCTGCTAAGAGGCCTAGGCAAGGCACTGACTGAGTCATCAGATCAGGTTTCTATTTCTTCTGATCAGGAATTTTCTATTCCACCTTATGAGAACTCTGATGCAGAAGATTCCATCCCTTCTGTCTCTCCTCCAGAGGATTTTTCTTTTGGCGAAACTTTGCATACCTTAAGGGAACACTTTCAGAGGGAGAGTCAGGATTTTTCAGAATCTAAAAAGAGGCTTAGGGAATGTTCTTCATCTTTCACTGTTGCAGTCATTACATTTGGGTAATCTGCTGGCAAGTTGCCCTCAGTCGGCCGGAATTCAAAGTCTTGGGTCCTGCGTCGGTTGCTGTCTTCTCTTCCATGACGTCAGGTCATCAGGGGTGTAAAACATGCAGCCGATACCATTTTCTTCAGTCTTGCTTGCCGCACGGTGCCCGAAGCAGAAGTATTTCGCAAGTGCCAGTCGGCCGACTACTGAAATATTCGAGTTTGAGTTTCAGAACTGAAGTCTTCAGCTAAGTACCCCGTTGTGGAAACATTTTTCTTGCTTTTTACCGATGTCAGAAAAAGTTAATAATTGTATTACTTTTGGGAAGCAAATACCTCATAAGGATTTCCATTTATACTGTGTTCCTTTCCTTAGGCCCTGATCACAACTTGCCTGGCTGTCAGTTTTGTGCTAGATTTAGCCAACACACTATTAAGCGTCGGTATCTTTTTGCATCAAAGTATTTTGGAAACAGATTTAACTGCCCAGAAATGTCGTTGGATAGCTGTCCAACTACCGAAGTACATAAAAAATGTAAAGAAAAGGACAGAGAAAGGCAGTCGAGATCCAAAACCGACGACGAAGGTTCTCCTAAGCCAGTCGCCGGTTCTCAGTGAGGCGCTTTTGCAACCCCTGATACCCGCTACCTTAGAAGTCACAGGCCTCTACTGACACCCATGTGGAGTCCAGCATACCACAAGATACTCAAGGTATTGGACCAACGGATGTATCACCAACGGATGTATCTTCCTCGGATGGGTCCGGAGCCGCTGAGCAGGCACCGGCTTCTGAGGGTGTTTTCAGACCTCAATATTTATATATCAAACGGACGACAGCTGCAAACCCAAAGACAAAGGCAACTTCTAGAACTAAAAAACGGACGCATGAGCCACGTACACAGGCATCTATGCCTAAAAAAACAGATGATCAAAATGGCTGAAGCCCTTATTACCTTGATCAGGGGTACCCATCCCCCTCCAGATAAGAGGCCTAGGCAAGACACTGATTATGAATCTTCAGATCAGGTTTCTGTTTCTTCTGATTTCTCTTCTGATCAGGAATTATCTATACCTCCCTATGAGGATTCTGATGCTGAGGAGTCTATTCCGTCTGCATCTCCTCCAGAGGATTATTCATTTGGAGAAGCCTTGCATACTTTGAGGGAACATTTTCACTGGGAGAGTCAAGACTTCTCAGAATTAAAAAAGAGGCTCAGGGATTTCCTTCTCCCTCAGCACAAGCCTTTAGCCATTCCTCCTATTTTAGACATTGTGGATGATGCGTTTTTGGATTCAAGCTTGATCCCTGACTTCTTACCTCCGGCTCCCAGTAAGCCTGACAGATATTACAGGGTCCCTGACTCACATAAATTTTTATTTAGAAACCCTGCAGCTGATCCTGAAACTATTTCACAGGGTCCAAAGGTAGATAAGGCCTCAACAGCAAAAAATCCTACGCCCTCTGACAGAGATTCAAGGGCACTAGACAAATGGGGGAAAAAGGTTTATAGATCTGCAACCTTGGCAATCAGGGCCTTAAACTGTCAATTTCATATACTTAAGTACAAACAACATGTTATTGGGCTGCTGAAATAGAAAATGATGATTTCAGAATGTGCAGAAAATAAAGAATTGTAGGAATTATTGCATGCAGCTGAACAAGTTGGAAAGCATACTTTGCAATGTGGTTTTGAATCCTTAGAGGCCTCCTGCAGGGCCACAGTTACTGGATCTGTGATTAGGAGGCATGCCTGGTTAAAGGAACAAAATTTTCCTGATCATGTTAAAGTTAAATTGCTAGATGCACCTTTACAGCATGATTCTCTGTTTGGTATTATGGCAGAAGAGGTTTTAAAGAAAATGGGAGACAAAGCTAAGTCTATGCAAACGGTTAGACTTCTTACAAGTGCAGCCACCAAGATTCAGTAGATACTGGCCTACAAAAAATGGGTCCTTTCCTGTGTCAGACAGAACTCAAAGGGGCAAATCCAGACGCCCAAATGGTTCCAGACACCAGGTGCAAGATTCATACAGGTCAAAGCAATGGGGCGCATCTACCTCCAAATTGGGGGGAGATAAAGCGCAAACCTACAGAAAACAGTCCCAATGACTTCTCTCTGCCTACACCAAGCACTTATCTTTTGACAGCCCCATAGGGAGGAAAGTTAGCACTTTTTGCTCAAAATTGGCTGTTAATAACCTAGGACAAGTGGGTACTAAACATAGTATCACAGGGATACAGATTCCATTTCCACAATCTGCCAATGGCAAACGGTTGGCTAGATCTGCCCAAAAATTAATGGGCAGAGGCACAGAAACAGGTTACGTCCCTCACGGATATGGGGGCCATTCAACCAGTACCAGAACAGGAAAAAGGACATGGTTTTTACTCGACTGTTCTTGGCACCCAGAAAGGGCAAGGCCTGGCGGCCAATACTGGATTTATCAATTTTGAACACATAACTGGACGTTCCAAAATTCTAAATGCTGACTTTGCAGCAGCTTCTGCCATGCTGGGCAAGAATGCTTGGCTGGTGACATTAAACCTAAAAGAGGCATACCTGCATGTCCCAATAAGACAATCGTGCAGAAGATACCTCAGATTCAAGGTTGGCTTAATGCATTACCAATTCTCTGCACTGCCCTTTGGCTTATCTACTGTGCCCAGGGTCTTTACAAAGTGCCTGGCACCAGTAATTGCATTTTGCAGACAAAGAAGTATACAAATATATCCTTACTTGGACGACTGTCTCATTCAAGCAGAGAACAAGGACACTCTTCGACACCTGGAGTTTGTGAAAAGGCTTCTAACATGCCTAGGGTACACAAACGAAAAGAAATCACAACTGGTACCCTCTCAAAAGATAACATTCCTGGGTGCAAGCTTGAATACAACTACCCAGATGGCTTACATTACGCCAGACAGACAGACAACTGACTACTTTACTTCACACTGATGGCTACAAAAACCCAGTCTTCTGCAAGACTAATTCTGCCGGCTCTGGGCTTCATGGCATCCTGCATCCTACTAATTCCATATGCAAGACTGCATATGAGGAAACTTTAGTGGTACCTAAAAAGTTTATGGAGTCAACATTCACACAGTCTGGAAACAATGATTCCTCTCATTCCTTGCCTGCAACAGGAGTTTCTATGGTGGGCAAAGGCCTGTCACCAAAACATGGGATGGCCCTTCACTCTACCCCCAGCCAAACCTTTACAAAAGACTCATCAGATTATGCCTGGGGGGCCCACATGGCAGGAAGATGCATTCAGGACATATGGGCACCAACACAAATGCATCTATCAACCAGAAAGAGATGCTAGCTGTTCAGAATGCCCTAACAGCCTTCAAGGACTTACTTCATCCAGGACAACTACTGATAATGATGGACAACACCACAGTCATTTGGTATATAAACAAGCAAGGGGGCACACACTCATACCCCCTTTGCAGATTAGCCATGGCACTGTGGGATACAGCTTTGACCTACCAAATACATCTTCAAGCTCAATTCCTATCAGGAAAACAAAACACTCTTGGCAGACGATTTAAGCTGAAACCTTATGGATCCTCATGAGTGGAAACTAAATTCACGAGTCTTCAACATGATAACAGAGAAATGGGGGAGCCCAGACATAGATCTATTTGCCTCTCCTCAAAATTATCAATTGAAAATATTCTGCACAAGGACTTATCACAGACAAGCATGGAAAGTGGACGCCCTATTCTTCAGTTGGAAAAACCTGTCCGTTTACGCCTTTCCTCCTCTGCCTCTTCTATCCAAGGTCCTCCTAAAAGTCAGACAAGAGAAGCAAAAGATGATATTAATTGCTCCGGACTGGCCCCGCCAATACTGGTACCCAATCCTAAGGAACTTGTCTCAATACCCAGTTTAGACCTTGCCTCAAAGACCACAACTACTGTCCCAGCAAAACAATCAGATCCTGCACAATCGACTACAGACTCTAAACCTGGCAGCATGGGTAATCATGTAATCATACAAACAACACCTCTCAGTAAAGCTGTGATGAATGTCATTTTGGAAGCCAGAAGGCCTAGTACTAGAAAATCTTACGCTGACAAGTGGAAGAGATTCTGTGCTTAGAATAGAGCACAAGGAACTGATACAGCAGAACCAAATATTCCTCAGATATTACAATAAACTGACATGCTTGACAAAGGCCTATCTTTCTCATCAATCAAAATCCATGCCTCTGCCATTTCGGCTCATTACAACACAGAGCCACCAATCTTTTCTCATCCTTTACTAAAGCAGTATCTTAGAGGAGCCAGAAATTTAAGGCCCCCCTAGAAGATCACCATTACCTGCAATGGGACCTCATTTATGTGTTGGAAAAGCTCACCCTGCCTCCATTTGAACCAGCTGCTACCACTGATGTAAAGTTCTTATCATGGAAGACAGCTCTGCTACTAGCAATTACTTCAGCAAGAAGAGCTTCAGAGCTGCAGGACCTCATGGCTGTAGAGCCTTTTATCATATTTTACCCGGACAGGGTGTCTCTGAGGACAAATCCTACCTTTATGCCTAAGGTGGTTTCCAGTGTGGCTCTTAACCAAACTATTCATCTGCCAACTTTTTATCCAAATCTGCAGAACAAAGGGGAGAGAATTCTGCATTCCTTGGATGTACATAGACAGCTAAGATTCTACTTGAGCAGGTCTAAAGCTCTAAGAAAAACTGAGCAATTACTAGTGTCATATGATGTAGGCTCAGAAGGAAAGGCTATTTCAAAATCAGACTATTTCAAACTAGATAAGCCACTGCATCCGTTTCTGCTACTTACACCATGGTAAACCTGTGCCCAAGGGCATTAGGTCTCATTCGACCAGAGCTGCAGCTGCTTCAGCAGCCTTTCTTAGAGGAGTACCAACCAAAGACATTCTAGCGGCTACTACTTGGAGTTCTATTCACACCTTTACAAAGCATTACTGTTTGCCTCTCTACTCTTAAGTCCAGGGCAGGCTTTGCCACTGCAGTGCTGCAGGGCCTTAAAGCCGCACCTAATGCTGTTTAGCTCCAGCCTCCCAACCATAGCTTTGGGATTCTACCCAAATGTAATGACTGCAACAGTGAAGCACAAAGAACATAGTACAGATGTGTACACTTACCATAAATGTAGATGTTGGTGTGTATTCACTGTTGCAGTCCAGGTTACCCTCCCACTATCCCCCTGTCATTCTGAAGTTTATCTTTTCTTCACTATCTTCTACAACCTATGTGGTGTACTTGCTTGTAGATGAAGGTAAAGTTTATATTGATGCATGTATTTTTATACATATATATATATATATATATATATATATATATATATATATATATATATATATATATATATATATATATATATATATATATATATATATATATATATTTATATAATATTGCTACCTTTTTGAGGGCACCTGACATCGGGGGCAAGAAAAACTAAAGAAAATGGCATCGGCTGCATGTTTTATACCCCTGACGACCTGACGTCATGGAAGAGAAGACAGCAATCGACGCAGGACCCAAGACTTTGGAATTCAGGCTGACTGAGGGCAAACTGCCGCCAGATTACCCCAAATGTAATGACTGCAACAGTGAATACTCTCAAACATCTACATTTATGGTAAGTGTACACAACTGTACTTTACTGGGTCTGTGCTCAGAATACATGCTTGGCTTAAGGAGTAATCTTTGCCTGATCATGTTAAAGCTAAATTGTTGGATGCTCCTTTAAATCAGGACTGCCTCTTTGGCAACAAGGCTGAGGAAGTTCTTAAAAAGATGGATGATAAAGCTAAATCTATGCAAACTGTGAAATATGTTTTACAAGTTCAGCCTACTAGATTTAGTAGGCACTGGCCCTCTAAGAATTGGTCTTTTCCAGCCCCTTCCAGGTCTTCTCAAGCCAAACCCAGACACAGCAAAAACCCCAGGTTTCAGTCCCAGAGGACACGCAGAACTAAGCAGTGGGGGGTCTCCACTTCCAAATCTGGGAATAATAAGACTCCCCCCTATGGTAAACTGTCTCAATGACTTCCTTTTAAAATTTCCAAGCACTTATCAACTGACTGCTCCTTTGGGGGAGAAAGATTGCTCTTCATGCAAAGAATTGGGAACTCATTACCCAGGACAAATGGGTTTTAAATATAGTGTCCCAGGGATACAGATTTCACTTTCACACATTGCCAGCACCAAACGGGTGACCAGACCTACCGCCAAATCAGTGGGCAGAGGCCCAAAAACAAGTACTTTCTCTCTCTTAAGCATGGGGGCTATTCAGCTGGTACCAGAAGAGGAAAAGGGACAAGGTTTCTACTCAAGGCTTTTCCTGGTACCTAGCAAAGACGTTTCATGGTGTCCTATCCTGAAGCTGTCTAATCTAAACACCTTTTTGAAGATTCCAAAATTCAAGATGCTGACTCTTCACCAATTACTTCCTATGCTAGGCAAAGATGCCTGGTTGGCAACAATAGATTTAAAAGAAGCATACCTGCACATCCCAGTCAGGGAATCTTGCAGAAGATACCTACACTTCAAAGCAGGCTACATGCACTATCAGTTCCCTGCAATGCCCTTTGGCTTATCTACTGAGCCGAGGGTATTTACAAAGTGCCTAGCTCCAGTTATTGCATTTTGCAGGCAAAGAAATATTCAAATATACCCATACCTGGAAGATTGTCTAATTCAGGCAGAAAGCCAGGACATACGTTTGAATCATCTGGCGTTTGTACAAAGGGTTCCAACATGTCTGGGGTACACCAAAAACTAAAATAAATCATACCTGGTACCCTGTCAACAATTTATATTCCTGGGAGCAAGGTTGAATGCAACTTCCCAGATGGCTTACCTCACACCAAAGAAACAAATTCATTTGACAACCTACTTCAAACAAGTGGCCACAAAATCCCTGCTATCTGCAAGACAAATACTGCAAGCCTTGGAGTTCATGGCCTCCTGCATTCTTCTAATTCCATATGCAAGACTGCATATGAGGAAACTACAGTGGTATCTAAAAAGCTTATGGTGTCAACATTCTCAAGACCTAGAAACAATGATTCCCATCATACCTTCCCTACGCCTAGAGTTCCTTTGGTGGGCAGAGGTCTGCCACCAAAACAAGGGACTACCTTTCACAGCACCCCCTGCCGCCCAAACCCTAACAACAGACACATCAGACTATGCATGGGTGGCTCACCTGGCAGGGAAGTGCATTCAGGTCAAATGGAACCCAAGTTGAATGCACCTGCATATCAATCAAAAAAGAAATATTAGCTGTACAGAATACTCTGACAGCCTTCAAGGACCACATTCTTCCAGGACATCTAATGGTAAAGACGGACAACACCACTGTTATGTGGTACATAAACAAGCAGGGGGGTACACATTCCTACTCCCTCTGCGGACTAGCCATGGCATTGTGGAACACAGCCCTGAGCTACCCGGTGCACCTACAGGCTCAATTCCTGCCAGGAAAATTAAACACACTGGCAGACGGACTAAGCAGAAAACTCATGGACCCACACGAGTGGAACTGGAACCAAGGATTTTCAACATGTTGACAAGCAAATGGGGGAGTGCCGATATAGACCTGTTTGCCTCTCCCCAGAACTACCAATTTGACAAATTTTTCACAAGGACTCCCCACAAACAAGCCTGGAAAGTGGATCAGTCTATGGCTTTCCCCCATCTGCCCCTGCTCTCCAGAGTACTACTAAAAATCATACAGGACAAACCAAAGATGATTTTGATTGCTCCAGACTGGCCGCGCCAACACTGGTACCCCTCTCCTGCGCATTGTGTCATGGCTGTCTCCATGTCACCCGCCTCAGACTTTTTCCCTGCTGTCTTAGCAGGAGAACCAGATTCTGCACCCACAGCTTCTAACACTGAACCTTGCAGCCTGGCTAATTACTTAATCTCTCCTTTTCCATCCCTCAGCAAACCTGTGATGGATAGTTTAGAGGCAAGGAGGTCTAGTACTAGAAAATCTTATGCTGAAAAATGGAAAAGATTATGTGCCTGGAACCAATCTCAAAGGATGAGCACAGCAGCACCCAATTTACTTCAGATTTTACAATACTTAACTGAGATGCTTCACAAGGGCCTGTCTTTTTCCTCCATTAAAATCCACGCCTCAGCCATTTCAGCTCATTATAACACAGAACCTCCCCTCTTCTCTCATCCACTGCTCAAGCAGTTCGTTAGAGGGGCCAAAAATTTGAGACAACCCAGGAGAGCTCCAACCCCAGACTGGGACCTTAACTTTGTCTTGGAGAAACTCACTCTAGCTCCTTTCGAGCCAGCTGCTTCTGCAGACTTAAAATTTCTTTCTTGGAAAACAGCTTTCCTTTTAGCAATCACTTTAGCTAGAAGGGTATCTGAATTACAAGCCCTTACGGCAGTGGAGCCTTTCATCATCTTTCATGCGGCAACAGTGAATACACTCGAACATCTACATTTATGGTAAGTGTACAAAACCGTACTTTCTCTGCACTGCCCTTTGGCTTATCTACTGCACCCAGGGTATTCACAAAGTGCCTAGCTCCAATCATTGCATTTTGCAGGCAAAGAAATATTCAAATATACCCAAACTTGGAAGATAATTCAGGCAGAAAGCCAGGACATACTATTGAATCATCTAGCGCTTGTACAAAAAGTGCTAATTTCTGTGGGGTACACCATAAACAAAAATAAATCAGATCTTGTACCTTGCCAACAAATTGTATTCCTGGGAGCAAGCTTGAACACAACTTCCCAGATGGCTTTCCTTGTGCCAGAGAAAAAAGTTCATTTGACAGCCTACTTAAACTAATGGCCACAAAGACCCTGCTATCTGCAAGACAAATACTGCAAGCCTTGGGGTTCATAGCCTCCTGCATTCTCCTAATTCCATATGCAAGACTGCATTTGAGGAAACTACAATGATATCAACATTCTCAGGATCTAGAAGCAATGAGTCCTATCATTCTTTGCCTACAGATAGTTCCTTTGGTGGGCAGAGGCTTACCACCAAAACAAGGGACTGCCATTCAGTCTACCCTCTGCCCCCCAAACCCTAACAACAGACCCATCAGACTATGCATGGGGTCTCACTTGGCAGGGAGGTGCATTCAGGGCAAATGGAACCCAAGTCAAATGCACCTGCATATCAATCAAAAATAAATGTTAGCTGTAAAGAATGCTCTGACAGCCTTCAAGGACTACATTCTTCCAGGACAATTGATGGTAAAGACGGACAACAGCACTGTTATGTGGTACATAGACAAGCAGGAGGGAACCCACTCACACCCTCTCTGCAGACTAGCCATGGTTCTGTGGAACACAGCCTTGAGCAACCAAGTGCACCTACAGGCTCAATTCCTGCCAGGAAAACTAAATACACTGGCAGACGAACTAAGCAAAAATCTCATGGACCCACACGAGTGGAATCTGGAACCAAAGGCATTCAACATGTTGATAAACGTATGGGGGAGCCCAGAGATAGACCTGTTTGCTTCCCCCCAGAACTACCAATTGGACAAATTC